>NC_056728.1:156545236-156605236 GCF_019279795.1 Protopterus annectens | reverse complement strand
ACACCTGTGCAAAATGGACAGCGATGTAGGAGCAATAATATTTTTGATGACAGATGTCCTTTTTTTCTTTGTTAAGGTGAGAGTGGGATGTTGGGGAAGGTTTGTAGGTATGTCTGGGGCAGTAGGAGGTAGGCTGGGTAGGAATCAGACAAGACAGACAGGACAGCAGACATGGGCGGTGTATGACATGTGGGGGTAAACACATTGGACGGGGAGGGTATTTGGGAATCAGAGGTCCATGAGCCCCCGTATGGATATGGTGGGACTGACATCCCCACCTGCTGGCAGTCACAACTATACCTTCACAGCCCCAATGGGGCTATTGTCCTGTTCCTCACATATATCTGTCTCAAACAGACCAATCCTTGGGGTACACCATTGTGGATGAATCTACTATCAGAGGTGGGTTCTACTACTTTGACTGAGTGGCTACTATCACTGGGCCAGTTAGGTACCCATCTGATAACCTACAGTTTGGTGCCTAGCTGTGTAGGCTTATGTATCCTGTCCACCTGAGGATTACTGTGAGAGGATTGGGCTAGGTGAAGGAAGGCATTGTTCACCATCTTCTGCTCATCCCTGTGTTTGTTGGCCACTGCAGAGAAGTCAATCAGGTTTCACAGGCCCGATCTCCCTTTGACAATACCATGGTGTGTGGGCCCAGTCATTTGATGTTGCCAATGTCCCTGTTCATAATGTCCTCGATATTGCCTCCCATGCCCTTGCAGAGCAGGCTTGTTAGGCTGACATGCATCATACTGGCTGGGTTGGTGGATTGCTCCACCTTTGTGTATAGGGTTGACGGTGGCTGTCCTCTGTGCAGGTGGGATGACACTGGTGCTCAGGCTGTGGTTGACTACAGTGCAGAATGGATCTGACAGCCCATGCCTGTGTTCATGTGGGATGCAGCCAGGGATGGTATCATGACTATGGAGACCTCTGTGCTTTGCCTTTGAAAGAGCATTACAGACCTGCTTCCTGGTGATGAGGGGAGGGGGGCAGGTGCTGTACATGCACATGTGTACCACTGGGGGGACAGGGTGGTGGTGTTTACACTTCACCTATCTGCAGCCGGTTGCCTATATCTATGCCATATGTGCATGTTGTGTTACTGACCACCACTACAGAGCAGATTTATGTGTTTCCTCTGGAATTGCAGACACATGTGTGGAAGGCCTAGTGATTTGCCTTGGTGGATGTGACTGATTTGCACTCAAAGACAGCCTTAGGGTACATCACCTGTGCCATTATTTGCTTGTACAGACCAAGGTGACATTGCTTCTGATGAGGCACCTGCTCCTTCTTGGCTTGTCCAGCAATTATTTCCACCTATTATGGTATTTGTGTTTTGCTGCCATCCACCACAGACATTTATCCTACCTTGAGGAGGATGATGTTGTCCTGTCAGGTACTGCTGAGTCCATACAGCTGTGTGGGTGCCCACATGGTATTGTGGTGTGGGCCTGGGGTTTCCCTTCATAATCGTGAAATACTGAAATCTCGAATTTCAGTATTTTGCGACCATAAAGGTGAATTTTTTAAATGTTGAAAGTGCATAATCGCAAATTTGAATATTTTGAATTTGCAGTTCTGGCTTTACGTTACTTGACGTGCGCTGTTTGGTTTGGATGTTGTACGACATAGTATATGGATTTATGTGGAATCTAAGGTAAGTGAGTATTTTGTAAGGGTTTTGGGTGGGAGTTTGAGTGTATGTGAAATTGTTTGTAAGTTGTATGTGTGGGTTATGGTAGGCAGGTGAATGTATGAGTGCGTAATTGTTGGATGTGTTGGTGTTTGTCTAAGTGTGATGTGTGTATGTGTGTGTGTGTGTGTGTGTGTGTGTGTGTGTGTGTGTGTGTGTGTGTGTGTGTGTGTGTGTGTGTGCGTGCATGCACGATGGACTGTGGAATGTCTGGTGCGAGTGTACTGTCTTTTACTGTCTGTGCGATCTAAGAGTTAGTATATATATAAGTTGGGGGGTGCAGGGAGGCTTGCCCCCTGTTTATGTGTAATGTAGGTATGTGGATGTGTGCTGTTTTGTTTTTGCGTGTTTGTTTTGTAGTGTGGATGTTGTGGTTTATGTGTGGTGTGGTATATACTGTGTGTTCGGGATTTGTAGTTTCGGGATTGTGAAGTTCGGTGTTTGAAGGTTTCACCTTTATTGTTGCGAAATACTGAAATTCGAGACTTCAGTATTTCGCGATTATGAAGGGGAACCGGGCTTGGACACTGCTGCTTCTACCTACTCTGAGGGGATTTATAGTCATTTGTGTACAGTTAATTCTGTTTGACACTGTAAAGGGGGGGCAGGGGAGATGGTGACCTGAAGAGTGATGGCTATGTGGTCAGATATTACCAAGGAGAATGGCATTTTTAATTTCTCCAAGTCTTTTGGGTTTCTAATACCATGACCGGAATGGACACCATTCCTAAGTCAAAGTACTATTAAAGTTCATGAAATTAGTATCTTTCACTCTGATGTCTCGCGTCACCCATAATGTGCCCAGTAATGACTCCTTCTGCAGTCTGTACAGTGTTACATGAATTGTTAACATATCTAAATACGATTGTAAATTCTTTTTATAAGACCCATTGCTCCTACTACTATTATTGGAACTGTCTGGGTATCTTTCTTCCACATGGCTCTCATTTCTGCCTACAGATACAGGTATTTTATGACTTTGTGTCTGTACGTAAGACACTGTAGTCACTGGATGTGGCGATTTCAATGATCAATGTTACTTTTGTCTTCTTTTCTTGGACCACTATATCCGGTTTTCTAGCATCTATCTTTTGAGCTGCTGGTACTGGGTGATCCCATGTGATATAAACTTCATAATTTTCAATGATTCTTTGTGGCTCATGTTTCCAGTGTTTTTCAGCCACTTCGATACCATAATGTTTGCACAATCGCCAGTGTAACAGCCTTGCTACAATATTATGCCTTTCAGTATACAGTCCCTCTGCCATTAGTGTGTCGCAACCAGCAACAAGGTGTGTGACTGTTTCCAATTTGGTTTTACAATACCTACATATGTCTGTTTCTCCCACATGTTCAATAGACTTTGTAAACCAACGTGTACGCAGACCACTATCTTGGGCGGCCAATATTAACCTTTCATTTCTTGGTTTGAATTCGCTGTTTGTTCTTTATCAACATCAGGCTCTTCCAGAAGTTTTCTATACTTGCAACTATATTTATGTTTTTTCCACATTTCTTGCCTTCTCATCTGGTCCTTCACCTTATATTCTTTCTTTTGTGTTTTGGCACATTCAGTTGCTACCTGGTTTTTATCCACTTCTGGTTTGATTTCCATCCCTGCTTGACGTCGATATGCTTCTGCTAAATTAAGCAGAGATGTCATCTTAGATTTATTCTCCTCATGATACAAAACTTTCACTACATTTGGATCTTGTGAGGTCAGTAAATATATGTGGAGTCCCACAATTGCAGATCTATACATGTAATCAATTTCAAGGAGGCCCATCCCTCTTTCGGAATGGGGAATATATTATCTTGGTATACAGTGATTTTTATAAATCATTTGGTGAGCATGAAGCATCCATCTTGTTTTTCTATCTAATCTATCCAACACTTTTTGGGGCCAGTCAATCACTCCAAAACTGTACGTTAGGACAGGAAGAGCAAATTGATTTATAGCTTGGATCTTGTTCCTAGATGTTAATGCTGTTTTTAGGATTAATTTAAGTCTTCCAAAGTACTCCTTATTGAGTTTTATTCGCATGTGTACATGTTTTATTGCTGATCCTTCATCAATTCCCAAGTATTTATGCACTCCCTCTTGCTCAAGTTCTTTCATATCACATTCTTGTCCCAAACTGATGTTTTTTTGGTGCTGCAGTTTTCCTTTTTTAAAGGTTGCTTTTGCACATTTATCAAGACCAAATGAGATTCCAATATCATCTGAAAAAGTTTTAACAACCTGCAGCTGTGCTTTCAGTTCCTCATCTGATGAGCTATACAGTTTTAAATCATCAACAAAGAGAAGATGAGAAGTCATTAGACTTTGTTGTTTTCTAGGAGTCAAATTGTAGCCATGGCCTAAGCTGTTAAGTAAACAACTTAATGGATTACTGGTAAGGCAGAATAGCAACGGTGACAAAGAGTCACACTAGAATATCCCCCTTTGAATTTTTATCCCTGGAATAATAATCTGTCCTTTATCATGGCTTAATTGCAAAGTGGTCTGCCACTGTTTCATGGTTACTGTAATGTAGTCAATCAGTGTAGGGTGTATCTTATACATTTTTAAACACTCTTTTATCCATGAATGTGGGATACTATCAAATGCTTTTTTATAGTCAGTCCATGCCATACTTAGATTCTTCCCCTTCTTACATTTCTCCACTATAACTTTGTTTAACAACAAATGATCCTTTGTCCCATATGACTTTCTTTTATTGCCCTTTTGTTCTACTTCCATAATTGAGTTTTCTTCTAAATGACTATAAACTGTGTCAGCGTCAATTCCTGTGTATAGTTTATACGTTGTTGGAAGACAAGTTATTGGTCTATAATTTTTAGGGTAGCTTGCAGGTTCACTTTTAAGTAAGAGCATTGTTTTTCTTGTTGTTAACCAGTGCAATTTGTGTTCATGGTGCGCATATAAATAGTTCTTACTCATGGCTAAATCCTTGTGCAAAGAAGTTAATACTTTAAGCCAAAAGTTAGGTACTGCATCTGGGCCTGGGGTTTTCCAGTTAGCGGATAGCACTGTATGAGTGCTACAGTGGCTACTCATGTTGGTTAGGACCAGGTACATGAGATTACCACCTGCTGTAGGAGTGCTGACTGGCTGATCCACTGCATTGCCATTGACAAAGTCAAGGAATCTATGTGCGTTCATGTTCTGGTGGCATAGGTCAGGCACACTATGGTTGGGTATTTGAAGTCACCCAGGAGCAGGGTAGATGATTAAATCCTGACATATTCCAGAATGTCCCAATAGGTGTGGTGGGTGTCCATAGTCATGTTTGGAGGCCTGTAGCTAGCTATGAATTGAGTAGGTGTTTTGCCAACTGTTAACTGCACTCGGGATGTCACCCACGCGACATACTGTTTGTTCAGCCTGGAGGTGTGTATGTGTATGCAAATGTTCAACACTCCACCTCCTGTGGCTTTGCGGGTCTCCATTTGGGGTCTACATGTATGATGGGATGAGTCACCTGGCAAGGATGGTGTACTCTCCACAGCTAGAAAGCAGGTGTCAATGACTGAAAAAATTTCAGGATCCTATAGGACAAGGTACGCTTGTATTGACATGGGTGTAATAGTAAGACACCTAGCTGTTGTTAGAGCAAGACATCTGCACAAAGGCACACATCAGTGGTGGGCAAAGGCCAGTAAATAGTGTCACTTTATGTATCTAGCTGAAACACACTTATTTTCCAACAAAGACGGTGCCACATTCACAGGTGTACTCTGCAGAATATGACATCTGACAATGAAATGTATGCTAATTTGGTATAACTTCAGTCTTTAATGGGTTGCCAGTGATGTGCCAGACAATACACAGCTGTCTGAGGCACTGACATGTGGCCAGTCTGCAAAACTCTGGACATTTGTCAGGTATGGGCTCAGTATATCACATAAAGTTCAACACACACATCTGTACCTGTCATGTACTATGCACATACCCTATGTACATCTCTTACATTTGTAAGACAAGCATATGTATCAGAGTAGCATTCACAGGTGACATATGAGTAATTACAACATCCCAGGTAGCTGGCCTACCAGTGACACACTCAGTATTGGACAACAGAGACCCCTGTAGTAATCATACATGAGCTGACCTTTGCTGGGGTGACTCAGGGGCCAGAGATGTGCTCCATGTCAATGCAGGCAGGGCAAGCAGTAATGGCCATAGGTGCTGAATAGCAGCATGTGAGTCCAGCAGGTCTTGTTGTGGCCTAGTGTTTAATACCCCATTTGACATCATTGCATCCCCCCTTCTGCACTCCATTACATGCTTACATGATTGACATACCTGTTATATTGCTCAGGAGTTCCCTCACAACAATGCAAATGGTTAGGTTTGCGTAATCGCAGTCTGTCTTTGTGTAGATGGGTTGAGACCTGTGTTGCATAGGCAGCAGCTTGCCTTTTGTAGGTACTGCTCATAAGCTCCCACTTGCTACTTTCATCCAGCACAACTGTGTTGTCTTTCCATTTGCCAATGCCATAGCAACACAGTGCTATAATTACAGCCTTCATGTGTGCCTTGCCCTTTTTCCTTCCCTGTGTGGAGGACATTATAGAGGTGTGGGGGCTACAGCTTCACAGACAGTAGGTGGAAATACCTGTCAGGAGAGAACATGAGGAGACAGCCCAGCAAAATGGGGAAAAAGCTCCAGAACTGGGTATAGATTGTAAGTCAGTAGTGCTGTTATACACATAGAAGGTTGCTAATTTAACAGGGTTTATCTGGACATGCACTTTCTGCGTGACTTGATGTCTGACAGTGATATGTCTTTGACATACCTCTGAACTGTCCTGATGTCCACAGACTGCCCAGGGAGTTCACCTGTTATGTTTAGTCTGTTCCTCAGACATGTGTTTTTGTGGACGCAGTGGGATACTGTGAGGATTGTAGTCAGAGTAACTGTTGACATCCATTGGTGTTTCAGACATCATCTCCTTCAGGGATGTTATGTTACAACAAAGCCTGTGACACTGTCAACTGTTTCAGTTTGTAACACCAATATGATATGTCCTCCTTTCCTGTCCCCTGTCCCCCAAAGTATGTCATGCTTTGTCCAGATGTCTTGCAGTAAGGGGGTCAGAGGTATGTGATATCATTGTTTAGTGACTGCACAAACAAACAAAATAAACAAACTCAAGGTATCACCCCATTGACTTAGCAGACTCCTGGCAGTAGTATGTGGCAGTGGTCATGAATATGGTCTTACAGCCTGACCCTGGACATTTTGAGGAAATCTGTACATATGAGAGTTATGTATGTCTGGCTATTGTGAAGCGAATGCCAAGATTGTGTAGCAGTGTTGTGTGTAGATGTTTGGCTGGGTAGGGAGAGTCCCAGATATGAGTGTCACAGATCCTTTTTCTATCTGACTTTGCATGCTGGTACGGTTTCTGGTGGTCTCTCAGGTGTGTATATTTGTTGGGGCAGACTGAGAAAGGTTGTGTAACACCTCAGAATTCCCAGTACACTGTGAGTTGGGCCATTCTTTGTCAGTGTATTGTGTGACTGGGAATCAGGATATGTTTGTTCAGTCGTTGTACTCTACAGTTCATTTGGGGTACTTGTATGTTGCTGTGACTGTGGTGCAAATGGTTGTGGGTAGACATTTATGCACCACTATCTGCTTTTCCCTACAGTTCCATCCCTGTAGTGCATGATATATTTAGATATACATGGGTAATTGCCCAGAGCTGATTTGGGTTAGTGTCATGTTGGTCTTATGGTGGTTCAGAAGGTGCTGGGTGACATGGCTGGTGGCTGTCACAGGTTTTTCCATTCTGTTACATGACTGCAGTCATACCTTTCCACTGTCAAGATGTCTAGACACTGTCCTGATGTGTGGCACATATGTTTTGTCTGTTGGACACAACAGTTGTGGGTTTCTGAGAAATAACTGGAATGATGTGAGCATTGACATCAGTAAATTTTGACATTCATTTGAGTTTCAGACCTGGAATCTGTCTGGCATTGTATGTTAAAGCACACCATGCCACTCTAGCAGACTTCTACGCATATGACAGCCATATTTCAAATATGTCACTATTATTTGCCCTTTATCCCCCCCTGTTTGTCATGCTTTTTTGCAGATTTGTTGCAGTAAGAGGTTGGTTATCTGTCTATATATCTCTGTATGAATATATATGAAAAGTGTTTCCTTCGAAGATATGAGCAGAGTATTTGAGGGAGCAGCATCCATGACCAGCAGCGAACCTGTGGAAGAAATTAATCAAGGAAGGCAAAGGGGTGGAGGTTCCAGGGAAAGGGAAAAAGGAATTAAACTCCAAGCAGAGGGAGTTTAAGTACTTGCAGTGCTGTTGAAAGGTCTGAATGCAGGCATTCTTTTGAGAGTGAAACTAAGTGTTGCCTGGCAGTTCTACATTATTGTGATTTTACACATGCAGCAGTACTTGTTCCTTCTGACTCTGAAGATGAACTAGAGCTGGAAATTGGATGTGACACCACAAAACACAGGAGGATAGCATTTCCTAGTGTTGTCTAAAAAGAATAATTTAAGTCAAACTGAAGTACATTGTCTGCTTCTTGAAAAACAGAAGGACCTGTCATCTCTGGTTATCTCCGGTGTAAGTGTCAGTGACTGCCATGTTAGCTGTCTAAAGTAATCAGACCTATCAACATAAGACTGAAAGATCTAATACTAAAACAACACTAGACTGTGATTCGTATAGAAGCTGTATACAAATGGACAGGTTTGGTACTGATTAGGCAGTATTCAGATTGATGAATCATCAATTTCTTGGAGTTACACTAGTCTAAGATGAGGCAGTTATGGTGTCTGGGATGATTACAGAACAATGTGACAGAACTTGAATGTATTAAGGAAAAGCACTTTACCTAATGCACAGTCTACAAGCTTTGCTAAATCTGTAAGCTAAAAAGCAAGGGCTTATTGTGTGTGCTTCTCTCAGTAATACAGAAAGTGAGAGCAGACAATTTAACAAAGACAGATTCTGGAAATCTATCTTGTGCTAGAGCCATTTCTCCAGTTTTTGAACAAGACATACTGCACATTTAGCTGGAATACCGTTCTCAGTTTTTCAGCCACCACAACCTCTATAGACTCTGTATTTTATTGGAATACCCTGCTCAGTCCACAAAGCACTTATTCAAGATACACAAAGCTAACCTCAGAGCATTGAGGAGGTTATAAACTTCACGATAATCTAGAGTTGTCAGTTGAGTTTGATTATAACGTTTTGAATTTACCATAACTATGGCGCACTCGTATCTAGATAGATTTTTTGATGAAGAACGTGTCAGTACCTTTGAACAACACATTGATCGTCAGATGCAGGAATGTAAGGCTGTTCTCATGGATTTTAGAAAGGTTCTTCCTGCAGTAGGAGATGTTGATGAAGGTCACATAAGAGAGGGGCTCTCTCTGCCCTGAGTTACCCCTGCAAGTTAACCTTCGAGGATACCTCAAAACCTACCTTCAACACTCAGCTCTCCTAACTGCTCCAGAAAATATCAAACAACTAAGCAGGCTTCTCAGCTGCCTCACACCCCCTTGTTTTTTTTGGACTTTTCACCTACGGGAATCTAAGAAACTCTCTGCCCTGAGTTACCCCTGCAAGTTAACCTTCGAGGATACCTCAAAACCTACCTTCAACACTCAGCTCTCCTAACTGCTCCAGAAAATATCAAACAACTAAGCAGGCTTCTCAGCTGCCTCACACCCCCTTGTTTTTTTTGGACTTTTCACCTATGGGAATCTAAGAAAGTATGTGTAACTGTAGATAACCATTAATCACTAATGTTTTGGTCTAATAAATGTTTAGTAGTACTCTAGCCTGCCCGGATAGCCAGCAGCCTTAGCTCCCCCCCACCCGATCCACACTAGCTGTACTCTTTTTCCAAGTATTGCCCCTAGGATATTCTAAGTGGCACAAGACCTCAGACTCCTCTGCAGATTTCTATGTTTCTGTCTTAAATCTGACCTCTCCCCTCGTATTGTATCTCCTAACTCTTCTAGCCCACTCTAGCTGTAACACAGCTCCTTCTAATCTCTCCCTCTAGCTTCTCATACTTCACTCCTGCCCAACACCTTAGGTCCTTCTTCCTTCCTACCTGCCCCACTGTGAACCTTCTTTCTCTGATTGACTCCAGAACCCTCGGGACCTCTTGGTTCCTATCTCACCTTACTGTACAGTTTTCTTCTTTTACTGCCTGTAGATCTTGCTCCCTCCTCTCTACCTAGCTCAGTGCTCTCCTGTACTATTTCCTAACCCTACTCTTACATACCCTACTCTCTTGTGATATCTGGCAATTCCACTTATACTTTCGTTGTTAACTTTCTTAACTGTACCTTCCTGTCTTTATTTCTCTGATATTTCCTTCATCTCCCCTCCCTCTAGCTATTACCTCACAGCCCTTCCGGCTAACTCCCCGTCCTGTCCCTCCCCTTCCTATTGGAAGTGATAAAGCTCTCCCCAATTTCTGGGCGCCATTTTTAAACCTTCCCCTTCTCTGCTGCTGTGCGCTCTAGCTGCGCGGGTACTACCGCTGTAAGTTGTACCTGTTTTTATTCAACCATATTGTGCTTTTCTGCTTTAATTGTATTTTTCTGCCTTAATTGTATTTTTATACACTCTGCTTTCATGTTGGGACCTGTGCGCCCTGTAATCCTAAATGCAAGGTCCGATTGAGTGTGTTTTTAGCCCTGGTATCTTAAGACCGTTAGTGTTGTTACTGGGACCATTGCGCACTTCTGTGATTAATAAGCGCATGGTCCGATTTGTGGTTTTTTAAATTTGTTATTCTATGTTGGACCCTGCAATTCTAAATGCAAGGTCCGGTTGATTGAATATTCAGCCCTGATATCTTATGACCGTTAGCATTGTTACCGGAACCATTGCGCACTTCTGTTATAATAAGCGCATGGTCCGATTTGCAGTTTTTTCTTTAATTCATTCTACTTGGGCCCTGCAATTGTAATCCAAGGTCCGTTTGATTGAGTAATCGTTTGGATACCGCATAGACTCTCTATTTTTTAGTGGGACCCCTGCGCACACCTGTATTAAATAAGCGCATGGTCCGGTTTGCTGTTTGCATTGTTTTTAATCGGGGATCTTCATAGCCTGTCCGCATCATAATTTGGGACCTCCGCGCATGATATTATTCATGTGCAAGGCCTGGGTTGTTACTCTTAAAGAAGCTACATTTTAATAGAGATACACTTAAAGAAGCTACATTTTAATTGAGATGCGACGATAGGCATCTACCTTTAGTCTGTTTTGTGCTCAATTGGCCTATAATAGCTAAAAGGTTCTAACTGATTTAGAGAAGATCTAACTACTCACTGACTGTATTTCTATCTATCTTTGTGACATTGGCTGTTTTCTCTGCACTAGCAAGGGCTCGGGTTGATGTACATGTTACTCCAAGTGCTTCGTTTTTAATCTCTGCCATAACATCTCCTTTTGGGTTTTTGTGACGAATGCATTCAACAGCTGATTTGTGGAGGGAAAAATTACTGCATTTTATCGTTGTATTAGCTTTTGCGATCCAAACGATCAGCAAACACCATGACTAGTTGATGTATACATATTTTTTTAAGGTAATTTGGGGTTTCTCTAGGATCATTTGCATATTGATGTGTACTGTGTTACAACGACTACAAAGCTGTGATTTTTTGAAGGACAGCTAACCTGGCATAGAAATGCAATGTTACTATTCAAATGCTGTAACTGCTAGAAATTGCTTTGATGTACTACTTTTTACTGTTATTTCACTACAGTCTTAACATAAACCTTTTTATTAGTTTTTCTAACACTACTTATCTCTCCAATCTCTTCACCCTGTTATAGCTCTCTGCCCTGAGTTACCCCTGCAAGTTAACCTTCGAGGATACCTCAAAACCTACCTTCAACACTCAGCTCTCCTAACTGCTCCAGAAAATATCAAACAACTAAGCAGGCTTCTCAGCTGCCTCACACCCCCTTGTTTTTTTTGGACTTTTCACCTACGGGAATCTAAGAAAGTATGTGTAACTGCAGATAACCATTAATCACTAATGTTTTGGTCTAATAAATGTTTAGTAGTACTCTAGCCTGCCCGGATAGCCAGCAGCCTTAGCTCCCCCCCACCCGATCCACACTAGCTGTACTCTTTTTCCAAGTATTGCCCCTAGGATATTCTAAGTGGCACAAGACCTCAGACTCCTCTGCAGATTTCTATGTTTCTGTCTTAAATCTGACCTCTCCCCTCGTATTGTATCTCCTAACTCTTCTAGCCCACTCTAGCTGTAACACAGCTCCTTCTAATCTCTCCCTCTAGCTTCTCATACTTCACTCCTGCCCAACACCTTAGGTCCTACTTTCTTCCTACTTGCCCCACTGTGAACCTTCCTTCTCTGATTGACTCCAGAACCCTCGGGACCTCTTGGTTCTTCCCGCTCCGTTAAGCCCTGGCTCACTCTGCTCCCCTACCCTACCCCCAAATCCCACCCACCCCCAGTGCATCTAAATTTATCTTCCCCATAACCACACCCTCTGACACTCTTATCCAATTAAACACTTATTAACACCAACTACCCCTCCCTATCCCCACCCACATTAACCTCTACTTATCTGCCTCAGCTATATCACTTAAGCATTGTATTCCTTCTCACCTACTCCAATCCCAACTCTTCTTTCCACCACCAACCTTATACATTCATATTTAACTACTCCTATATGAACTTATCTCTCTTGCTCGAACATATACCCCATCTATCACATAGCAGTTCTACATTACAATCTAACACACTACATCTGACCAGATATATCCAGTTGCTATTCATATAGTATCTGCTATATTGCATATTCCTCTATCCCAATACCACTATTCTAATAACTCCTCTCCACTATGCCCTCTAAACACCCCTTCACCTTCCTTTCACTATTACTACTATTCTCCTTATCCTTCTTCTACTATCTCTCCCAACCTACAATTTCCACCCACTCCCAAGCCTTTCATATAACTAACCCTCACAACACAGCCTTCTCACCCTCATACTCTCTTATTTCCCCCCACCTATATTCCTCTGAAAACCTCCTTCTCTTTCGACATAAGCTTATCTCCTCTTATTCTAACCTTTCAACCATAACTGTTAACAAACCCCTCCAATTCACAAACCATCTTAATCTCATCTCCTTGCTAACTACTCACATAGACTGTTATATACTACACCTGATATCCACTCTCATATCTGGAGACATCCATCCTAATCCAGGCCCCACCACTACTACTGCTATAAATAAATCTCTATTATTCACTTCCTTAAATTCTCAAAGCATAGTAAACAAAGTCCCAAACCTACATGCTTGGCTCATACATAATAAACCTGACATCCTCACTATTTCAGAAACCTGGCTAAAACCACACATTAAAGACTCTGAAATAGTTCCTCCTAACTACTCCATCATAAGAAAAGACAGACCTCACAAAAGGCGGAGGAGTAGCCCTTCTATACACTTCCTCCCTAGTAGTCACTCCATATAACAAACCTACTCCACACTTTAACAATGCCGAACTTCTCCTTACAATGCTGCAAATCAACAATCACAAACATATATGTATAGCTTCCCTTTACATCCCACCAGGGACAATATTTCCACACTTGAACTCATCCTCTCCTGGCTATCTAGTAACATTAAAAATGAAACCATAATCCTAGGAGATGTTAATATTAACTGGGCCCTTATACAGTCTCCTACAAACCCCACTAACATCAACCTCTACAATTTCTCACAACTGATCACTCTGGTAACCCACCCTGCTAAAAACCCCTCCAATGGGAGTATATTGGATTGGATTCTAGTATCCCACCCTCACTACTTCACCAACACTGGCACTCTTCCCAACCCACTTGGTGACCACTTACCCACCTTTACCCACCGGCTTCCCACTATCCTTCAGCATACTCACAACCACATTACAATCCGTGATCACAAAAACTTCAACCCAGTAATCTTTTCAAGCTCACTGCAAGCAATTAATTGGAAATGTCTAAAAACACTATCCCTTGACGATGCAGTCTCTTACTTTAACTCAACTTTCTTAAAAGTACTGACTCCCAAGCCCCTTACGGACTAAAAGAATAAAAACTAAATCAGCCCCATGGCTCTCCAAAACTACTCTTGCTATCATGAGACATAGAGACAAAGTCTGGGGACGCTACCAAAAACACAAGACAACATCACTCCTTACGAATATAAAATCCTCCAAAACAAAGTAAAGAAACTCATTACTTCTGATCGTCAAAACTACTTCTCTACACTCCAAAACCAAAATAAAACAACCCACAGAAATTCTGGAAAGGGATCTCTACTCTCCTCCACCCCAGCAAACCGGATACTCCCACCCCAGACCCAAATGCTCCAGATCATGACTTAGCCACCCAATTCAATTCCTTCTTTATTGATTCAATTTCTAAATTAACCTCCTCTTTCTCTAACACCTCTTTACTATCTAATATCCCCTTACCCACCCCCACTATTCCTATTTCTGTACCATACTCCTCACCCACTACCTCCTCTACCCCTCTTCTACACCTACCCTATCCCCATCTCCACCTCCCCAAAACTCCCCCCCTCCTGACTGCCCCCTCTTCTCATTAAATCCAATACCAAAATCTACTATTAAAAAACTTCTTCAGAAATTGAAACCATGTACCAATGCTCCTGATAATATCCCTTCTTACTTTCTCAGTATAGCCGCTGAAACCCTTGCCTACCCCATTAGCATCTTAATTAACCGCTCTCTACAAGAATACACAGTTCCCTAAATCTGAAAACAAGCCTTTATTATACCTCTACATAAAGGTGGTAACAATAATAACATGACTAATTTCCGTCCCATAGCCATCCTGTCCCCCATTTCTAAACTCTTAGAAAAATGTGTCCAACTTCAGCTCCTTCCTCACCTCCTAGACAACCATCTTATAACTCCCACACAACACGGTTTCAGACCTAATCATAGCACCATGACAGCCCTCCTCTCCTTCCTTGAGGTTGTAAATAAAGCTCGTGACTCTGGAAAAATTGTTTCCACCTTACTTCTTGACCTCTCCAAAGCCTTCAATACTATCTCACATAGCCTGCTCTTAAACAAACTCTCCAAACTTCACCTGTCTTCCTCCTCTTTGAACTGGTTCTCTAGCTACCTATCTAACAGAAGCCAAGCTGTAAAATGGAAAAAGCTACCTCCTCTTTCCTTGGTACCCCTACAGGAGTTCCCCAAGGCTCCATACTGGGTCCTCTTCTCTTCAACATCTTTATAAATGACTTCCACAAATCTATCCCTTTCTCTAGCATCATCCAATATGCGGATGACTCAACTATCATCTCTTCTGCCTCTTCTATTACTACCCTACAAAATCTTACTCAAGATGCCTTCTTTTCCACAGAACAATGGATGCTATGTAATCATCTAGCTCTCAATGCTTCCAAAACCAAATTAATGTTATTTATTCCTTCCAAAGTCATCCCTCCCGACATGGGTACCTTCTCAATTACTACTCTACACAACTCACCTCTTGAAATAGTATCAGAAACCAAGCTTCTTGGGGTCCAAATCGATAACCAACTGAAATTTAACTCCCACCTGCAAATTAACATCAAAAAAACACACCAGAAACTTGGCATGCTTTATAGACAGAACACCTACCTCACATCTGCCACTAAAATCACTCTTTCTACCTCCTTCCTAATACCATCCCTTCTATATGGTGCCCCACTACTAACTAATCTTCAGTCCTGTTTAAAACAACAACTTACCTCCTGTTACAACAAAATTGCAAAATTGCCACCAGCCAAAATCCTCCACCCACCACTGCATCTCCCTCCATAAGCTAAAATGGCTAGAACTTCCCAATCAACTAACTTATACTCAACTAACTCTAGCCCATAAGCTTATTCTCAACCCTACCCTCTGTCCCTCTCTTTCTTCTGCCTTTAAAATGCACCTACCTAACAGAGTTCTAAGGTCAAATAATCAAAATCTACTCAAAGTACACAGACCGACTCATCCCCAGGCAAAACCTTCTTTCCTTCAGCCTCGCTCGCCTCTGGAACTCCCTACCTCCACTCATCCTCACCACCTCTAACCACTCTGCCTTCAAAAAGTCACTTCACTTTCATCTAGCTTCTCAGTGGGAATGCTCTTGTTCCCACCCCACTTAACTAACTCTACTTATTTCACCCTCAATACCATATTCTACTTCTATACCTATGACATTTATTCTCTAATCAGTATTATGTTAATTCTAGTACATTTCTATACCTATGACATTTATTCTCTAATCAGCATTATGTTAATTCTAGCACATTTCTTCCTATTGTTCTAACTTTTATGACTGCTATTCTAATTGATGAGTTCTACATTGGTTTGTTTACACAATATTAATAACTCTCTGTACTAATATTGTAACTGTTAAATGTTGAAAATACCTTCTGTTATGGAGCTTTTCTCCCCAGGACTCCATTGAAAACGGGTTCTTTATGGCCCAATGGACTATCCTGGTAAACCAACGGCAATAAATAAATAAATAAATAAATAAATATATATATATATATATATATATATATATATATATATATATATATATATATGTACATATAGATGTGTGTGTGCATGTATATATATATATATATATATATATATATATATATATATATACACACATACAGTACTATGGACATATAATTCCCCCTTATGTTGAATAACTGTTGTGCATGATATGTTTGTAAAAATATTCCAAATACCTACATCTCAGATGGTGTAGAGGTATATTGGTGTGATTGTTGTGCACAGGGTCCTGGGTTCCAGACAAGGAAGTGATTACTTTTTTCATTAATGTTAAATGACCAGAATGTGCAGCCATGTTGGTGCAGCGGTTAGCATTGTCGCCTCACAGCAAGAGGTTCTCCGGTTCAATTCTTGGCTGGGGTGCCTTCTGTGCGGAGTCTGCATGTCCTCCCTGTGGTCATGTAGGTTTCCTCCAGATGCTCCGTTTTTCTCCCACATCCCAAAGACATGCTGTGGGTGGATTGGACACTCTAAATTGGCCCTAGGCGTGAGTGCATGTGTGCCTTCTGTGCAAGGTTGGGTGCCGGGCTGGCAACTTGACACCGTAAAACTCCACTGCAAATCATGAGCGGACAGGTGATCTGCTGTGGTGACCCCTAACCAGGAAAAGCCAGAAGAAGAAGTTAAATGACCAGAATGAATTATATGTTTGTAAAAGCATTAGAGACTCCCACAACTCAGATGGTGTAGTGGCACTGTGCTGTGATTGCACTGCACAGCATTCTGGGTTTGAAACTTGGCAAGGTTGATTATTTTGTTGCTGGGCAGAACAAGGGCTAATGGAGACAGAGTGATTATGGCACTTTTAAGCAGTTGTAAGTGGGTTTGTGCGGTTTTGTGCGGTGCTAAGTGTTGCTAATAGATGATTAAATAAACCCTCTTAGCTTCACTTAGCACTGCTTATTCCTGCTTACACCAATCTAATTTCTTTAAAGAAAAGAAAAGAAAAAATGGTGATAGGGAAGTGGTGAAATGGGGGCAAGCAGAGGGTAAAGCATTATGAAAAGCAGCTAGGGATGTGCAGGACAGGTGTAGGACAGGACCATAGCTCTACATTTCTTCTGCAGCAACAGCTGTAACTGATATGGCAAATTTGGAATTTACAGCCTCACACCACACAGGGAGGGGTGCTAGCAACATATATTTATAGAGTAATTTGGTTGTAGATTGATTTACATCACTTGACATGGTGGCAAAATGTTGCACTTTGTATGGGGCAATGTTTTTTTGTGGGACAGATGCTCATTTTTTTAAGGTGAGAGTGGGATGTTGGGTAGGGGCTGTAGGTATGTTTGGGGAGGTGGGTTGGGTGGGATAGGTTGCATTTGCACACAGACAAGACAGCAGACAGGGGCAGTATATGACATATGAGGGGGGTAAACACCTTTGACAGGGAGGGTGCTTGGGAATCCGAAGCCCATGAACCCCCAAATGGATACAGTGGGACTGATGTCCCCCACCCATGGGCAGTCACCACTGCTCCTTCATGCCCTGAAGGTGGCTCTGCTGGGGGCTGGGCAGGAGGGGCAGACTGTCCCTCGAGGTGCGACAGGCGGCCCTCAATCAGGTGCAGCTGCCCACCCAACTCTGATCAAATGGTGCTGCACACCAAACACCAGACCTGACTGTGTGTGACAGGCTCCTTTCCACACCCCCTCCCAGGGGTGGATGGGCTTGTCCTCTGAGGCAGTTCCACCTGAAGGTGATGCAGGACCAGCAGAGGAGGAAGGCTCGGGTTGAGTCCCAGATGTGAGTTGGGACAGGCAGATCAACAGCATGCATGGGTGTTCCAATTAACTCCATAAAACGGATTTGAAACAGTTGCACAGCAAAACAAACACATGCATAAATGGAGCAAAGTATGCATCACAACAGCATGCCAGTAACATTGATGGCAACAGGCCACCAACAATAGTATTTGAACAAGATATGTTAACATGCAACCAATCAAATATATGAACAATAATAGAACACAAGTTCCAGCATTAGGTTTGGAGTAAAACATACCCATAGTATATGAATTTTAGTAATGATCCAGATGAGGGGTGGGTGAGAGAAAAAAAGTCCATTAACAACTGTTTATGCTTCTTTTTTCCACAACAGTTCTGCTCAGTACTCTGTGGGTCTTCCCTCACTTTACATCTGCCTATGGCCTATAGCTTCTGTAGCACAAACATACCTATTAAACTGTCATCCTTGAATGGTGTGGGGCAAACTGTGATAACACTAGGTATATGACTAGAGGGGATTCGCACATGTCAGGGTTACATATCTGGCACAGAAGGGGTACCCTGAACTGCTGTTATGTGAGTGTGCTACTGGCATATTTCAACTGGTTTCCTATCTGTGTCCAGGGTTATTGGCAGCAGTGACCACTAGCTGTGACAGCGTGACACTTGACAGACATGTATCAGGAAGAGTGCATGTTGTATGTACCTATCCTACTGTCATTTGCAGGCATGTGGTGGGACAGTTGAACAGTTGTACACAGTTTATTAATATAACCTTCATACAGCTATTGCCAACATTTCCTTACCTGTACAACCTGTGGAGAAAATATCTGTTAACACTACCTGACTGTCTTTATATTTATTCCTGATTCTTTGTGTGTAGATATGCACACATCTTAGCACCACTCCCTGGATTCAAACCATGTCTGTGTGTACAAAATTAACAACTAAGCTATTTCTCATCACACTGAGCTACTGGGGATCTGCTGTTTATAGTTTCACTGGTTTCTGCCTAATAGTCTCTTGGTTAGACTGTCTGAACTTGTAATCCTGTGATGCATGCATGACAGATAGTTATTGTACTGTGCATTAATCCTTTGATTAATACAATCTGGAAAGCAAATGTTAACACAAGGCAATGCTGGATGGAACACAATTTGAAACCTTACATGTGGTGGTGCTGCGGTAGCGTTGTCGCCTCATAGCAAGACGCTGTCCTGTTCGATTCTCAGCTAGAGCGTCTTCTGTGTGGAGGCATACATGAATGGGGAGTGCCTTCGTTGAAGGTTGTGCTTCAGGGCTGGTAACCCGGTATGTAAAAATCCACTACCAATCATTAGCGGACCGGAGTTCCGCTGTGGCGACCCCTAACTGGGAAAAGCCGAAAGACACAAACAAACACATTACTCTTCAGGGTTCAGAGCTTAGTGCAGTATATATTTCACATTTCAGTTACATCTTGTCTTACAGCTGCACCATCTACAGTTTTCGTACAGCAAGTTCACAGAAGAAGCTCAGTTAATGTATGCTGTCACAGCCACATTTGCTGTGAAGAATCTGTATACATTCTAAATGTCTACAACAACATACCAGAGTAAACACAACAGTTTTTTAGGTAGTTTTATTGCACATCAATATTAGTCTGTCAAACATTTTTATTTATTCAGTTCACACAGTTATACTATACCTACCAGTAGTAAGCAATGTACTCCTTCTTAGCTATTTGAACAATATTCTACAAAATAGATTTGTACTCACCAGCCTGTCAGCTGGGTGGCCACGGTGGTGCAGTGGTTAGTATTGCTACCTCACAGCAAGAGGTTCACCAGTTTAGTCCTCAGCTGGAGTACCTTCTGTGCGGAGTCTGCATGTCCTCCCTGTGGTCACGTGGGTTTTCTCCAGGTGCTCCAGTTTCCTCCTACATCCTAAAGACATGCTGTAGGTGTATTGGACACTCTAAATTGGCTCTAGGTGTGAGCGTGTGTGTGTGTGCCTTCTGTAGAAGGTTCGGTGCCGGGCTGGCAACTCGACACTGTAAATTTCCACTGCCAGTTATGAGCAGACAGGTGATCTGCTGTGGTGACCCCTAACCGGGAAAAGGCAAAAGAAGAAGAAGAAGACTTACCAGCCTGTCAGTGCAGCCTGAGCAGTCTGCCACCATTTGCTTCAATGTTCATAGCCCTCTCTGCTGAAGCTGTAGGGGAGAAAAACAAACATTATACATACCTGTCTATCACATTCTCAGGCTAGTGTTTGCTACAAACTACTTGATAATGACACTTACTCACTACTGGAACATTCCATGCCCATACATTTTGGATCCACTGGGCCATGAGCGCCCTCTTCCTCCGTTTTAGGTCAGCATAGTGGTGCCGTACCTGCTCACCAGTCCGGGGGATGCCAGTAGCACTGGTGAGATCATGTACAAGATGGTCCCAGGCCTACATTTTGAATTGTGAGCCCTGGTAATAGCCCTGCAGCAGTCTCTTGTCATGGCTTTTGACAAGGAGTCCAGCCATGACCCTGGACTCTTGAATACTCCAGGGCTGCACCCAAAAGCGCACTCCCTCTCTAATGCCTGACATGTTCCTGCAGAAATCAAACTAAACAGGTTATGGCTGTATTCCCACCTGCATGGTTTAAATAAGGCCATATTCCCACCCTTTGCTGTCATTGGATGAGTTCAAAAATGCTGAGCACAGCTTAGCAATGTGCAAACCCACTAAGCTGGGTTGAACAATGCTTAAAGGGATAATTGCTGAGCACTGGTTAACAGTCCACAAATCTGTTTAGCTGAGCTACCTGCTGCTTAGCAATCACATGTAAGCAATGCTTAAATCTGGTCAGCATAGCTGGGCATTGTTGACCATTGCTCACTTTTCATTTAAAAAAAATATCAGGATAATGGCTTCATTTAGTAGGTGTATATGATTTACTTTACATGACATCCCTCTATGTGCTTTCATTACATTAGCAAGGGGTGTGACTATACTGTATGAGACACTTGCGTAAACATGACTGATTTCACATGTTACATGCACTCACACTTCCATTTTACACCAGCTACACTACCATGGTTGACAAAAAACAGTTACTACATACTTTAAGTTTAAAACATAATTTTAACACCGCTTTCCCATCTAAAAATACCTTGCCTGTCTTGGTACTCGCACCATTAATTCCTGCATACAAAGCCAGGACTCTAACCACTACACTATCTCAGTTTCCAAATTTTAACTGTATATTTCTGTTTATCTCCTATAAGATGTTTAAGCAATGCTAAACGGAGGGCCATAACTCGCACACCCGCTTAGCTACGCTTAAATTTTCCTTAGTATGTAAAAAAAAAAAAAATTATATTATTATTATATTATTATGTTATATAGTGAGTAGTGGAGTTTTCTGAAAAGTCATTGAGGACTGCAGTCAGGAAATAATGGAATACATTTGACTTTCAGACATCTATCTTTCAGAAATTCATGCTAATGCATATCCTGTTTTCTATCAACTTTCTAAGTTTGTGAGGGCTATATTTAATTAGTGTCCCTATTTTTAGTGTCTTTGTCCACATGGACTGCTATCAGGGAATAATGGCATAGATTTGACTTTCAGACTTCTATCCTTTGGACATTTATGCTAATGCATCACCTGTTTTCTATCAACTTTCTAAGTTTGTGAGGGCAATATTTAAGAAGTTTCCCTTTTTAGGGCTTTGTCCCCTCATTATTTGTGCCTTTGTCCACATTTCCTGCTTTAGCAGGTTGTGAGGTGTCGTACGGCACTTTTATAGTGCAGGGGGTGTGTCACAGAACCTGTCACACACCCCCTGCATTGCTTGCCTGCTCCCGTATGTATTTCAGTGTCTGCGGACACTGAAATGATCATTTATTTCATTTCAGTGTCCATGGACACTGAAATGATGGCATAATATTAGATAAATTCTCTAACATTATGCCTGATCAAGTGCAAGGGGTGTGTTCATAGTCCATGCTCTACTTAAACTTGCCCCCTGCACTCGTTCATGCTTTGTTTCCTTTTAGCCTAAACAGCAGCATGCCTTCATGAATATGCACAGTGTGCTGCTGTGGATACATGGACACAAACCACGCCATGCAGGAATAGCACTATTCCTGCATGGAGTTTATTGAATCCCAGGGCTAGCCAGTTCTCTGTTATGTGATAAAACTATTTATGTGCTACTATCCAACGGAACAGTTTGTTTGTGTCTTTTGGCTTTTCCCGGTTAGGGGTCGCCATAGCGGAACTCCGATCCGCTAATGATGGGCAGTTGATTTTTATGTACCGGCTTGTCAGGCCTGATGCATAACCTTCAACGAAGGTACACCCATTCACGCATGTCTCCACGCAGAAGACGCTCTAGCTGAGAATCGAACCGGACAGCATCTTACTGTGAAGCGACAATGCTACCGCAGCACCATCACAGAAACAGTAAAGCTTAAATATGTTTATTAAAATTTTAACCAGAATTTGTATGGTATTACAAAGAAGCATATAAAAGACAGTGAAAGGAGAATAGGAAGTCATCCACCGCACCAAGAATTATCTCCTAGTCTCTTTCATAAATGAGTAAAAAGCCTATAATTAACTACTGCAGTTGATTTCAGTATCTAACAAGCTCCCTTCACCTAGTTCAATCAGTCCTTCTCTAGTATGGCAGTAACCTTAAACATTTTACTAAATAAAACCAAATCTTCCTACACTGTTTGTGTAAAATTTGCATCTATTGATCTGCAGCATGTATTTTAAGTACTATAAAAGTAAATGGTTATAGTGATATTCTTTTGTTGACTAGGATAACACAGAATTGCTCCCTTTCTCCTGAGTTGTGTTAAACTGGAGTTGGTATATTTAAGGGGTATGATGGGCAGAGATCACAGCCTTCTTACCCTGAAAGCCCTGGGCAATACCTTTGTAGGCAACAATTTCCACGAGTTGCCCTACTTTACAAAGTTGCTATCAATAAAATGGGCTTAAACCAAATAATCGTCATATCCAGGGCTGCTGCAGAACTGTAAATCATGAGAAAAACAGTTGTAAGACAAAAGCTATGGCCCATCAGCCTGCATAGACTTGAAAAACATAATTCACCACAAATTCATATCAATAGATGCTTCTGAGTCTCTACAACCTTTCAATAAATAAGCTAACAACCGTGTTCATTCCCCATAATCCAGCTCAGAAAAAAAAAAAAAAAAAAAAATGGAAGCATACCTTAGACTTCAGATTTTTATCGTATATAGATTATGAAAACTCGCCAACCTATATGAAGTCTGCTTCTTCCTTTGGAAAGTAAAGGTAGACTTTGCAATTCATTAGTGCTAGTACTTTGAATATCAGAATGGAGGGATACACTAAAGATAAGGTTTCCACATTCTCAGGTGCCTTAAGTGAGGCATTTTCAGAAAAACACAAGGTTTTACAAGATAGGTTGATAGATCACACCCTCAACTAATAAAGCAAAATACATAAATGTACTTATTTTAACAAAAAAATCATGCCTTCAGCTAATAAAACAAAATACATCATTTTACTTATTTTAAAACTAAATTCATCATTTTACTTATTTTACCAAAAAAATCAACCTCATAGAATTATAGTTATTCCTGTTTTACATCATATTAAGTCATTTCAGATTTAATATAACTGAGTTCAGTATTTAGGGGAAGCTAGACATTTTTTTCTCCTAAAATAGCAGGGCATTTGCCATTTTCATGTTTTGCAGTATGCAACTGCTCAAATCAAGCCCTGTGAATAGAGAACTAAATTAACAGACATAACAATTCTAGACTTTCACACGTAAGTACAAAATATCAGTATTACTGAATGTATATAATGACAACAGTCAGAAACATATCAAAGAATTAACATGCATTAATATCCTATGAGTAAAAAACAATACAGATGGAAACCTGTAGCAGAACTTATAAATTTTGCTCGCTAGGTGGCAGAAGAGCTTCATAACATTGAAAATAATAACACCTTATGATCTGGTATTCAGAAAGACTATGAATGTTAATTCAAGCTTTTTACTTCTATATGCATTTAATTCCATAGTCTCATTTAATCAAATTTACAGAAACCTACAGTTCAATTTAAAAACTGAATAATTTTCTTTCAGACTAAGAAATTACAGCACCCCTTTGCCTTGGCAAGTAAGTATGAACTACTTAATAATTTCAACTGACATCTTCTTAAATGTGGCATTGTTAAGTTTGTGATTTCTCATTTCTGACATGATGAAATATGCTCACATTCTCAAGCATAATATTCTTGATATTTTTTCAGAATAATATGCCTGGTATAAATAGAAAGCTAAACACATAACACATTTTTTTACTTTTGTCACTTAATAAGCTGTCAGAGCCTACCTCAAACAGATCCAGTATCTGTTATTAGAGCTTTTGGGTATCATGCCAGAGTTTCTTAGATATGTTACCTGCCTGTTTTCTTCAAAAGCTTAATTTTTGAAGAATACATTTTCATGAACCTATTAAAAACTAAAAATGCTAAAGGGATTTGTTGTCATTAGCGGCTGGAATTTTATGAACATATAATTATGCATTATTAATTTATTGTCACTATTTATTCACACATTCATGCATTCAGAAGCAGCAACTCTAACAAAGATTAATCTGAAAGCAACTTTTGTAACTCAATAGTCAGTGTTGACAGCTTGGTCAGGAGAGAAAAAAAAACATCAGAAATCAAGGTACAGGTAAACAGCATAATATAATGGTGCCAGGACAAAAATGTAAAAAATAGTACATCCTAAGTAGCAACTGACTATCAGTTCTAAATGTGTTGGTGATCCTGCATCCCTTCTAACTTTCATGTATTTCATTTGTCTGTAATGGATGTCATGTTTAGGTAGTTTGAAAACCTTTTTAAGGTAACTCCTCTCCAGTGGCCTCTGAACCCATGAAGGGGGGGACAATGTAAAAGTGGGTTCATCCTTCTGTCACTTGACAGGATCGTCAGTAGTAGGGTACCCTTTTCTACGTGTCAGGGATGAACTGTTCAAGAATGTCAGGGGCCTCAAACTTCCTGCTGTGGAGTGAGTTATGAGTCCATGTGCTGAAACATTCAATAGCTGGCCTGCTTGTCTACACCAATACATGGTCAGCCATCTCTTTGTAAGTAAGATGATCTTTCCTAGACAAGATAGCATCCTCTTGGCATCTCAGATGTGCATTTTGGTAAACTCTGACTCTGACTCTTTTTGTTTAATTGTATATGCCCTAATCTGGGTTGATGCTTGCTTGGTATTACCTTGTTACTCTGGTGTCTGACAGTATTAATCTGTTTTTAACAAATTCAAATACAGTCTCAGGCTTCTGTCCATAAAAAGCACTGCTGGAGTCTGACCCATGGTTGAGTATACTGTGTTATTATATGCTAGAAGGAAGTTCACTGCCTTCTGTTTTAGTGACATGTTGACTTGTATCATTGCCGTGAAAGCTGTCGATCTTGTACTGAGTCTTCTTTGCTGCATTGCACAATGGTTGTCTCCTTTTTCTATTAAACTCATGCCGTTCCTATCTCGTACTTCCACACAAGTCACCATGCCATCTGAATTCACAATCCCTATATAGCCAGTATCCATCACTTAATGAAACAAATATGTGGGCAGCTCCTTTAACTTAAACTTAGTAGCCCATCCGCAGAAAACACTTTCAACACAGCAGGAAAAAGTCAATCTGTATTTCAAGTTGCATCACTTACATTCCCTAATGGCAGAAATAAACTGTAATCTCTGTTGAAAAGAGGCACCCAAATAACCATGATCCGCATGAACAATGTAACCTGCTGTAGTAGATCTCCATCACTGCCACAAGTGACACAACATCTGTTCCTTCTTTTATGTTGACACCGACCGCACAAAAATAATTATAGCTTTACCATATGTGTTCTCAGATACAGCCAATGGCAATTATCACATAATTTCAGACCCCAGTGATAATTTAGTGAAACCTGCCTGCTGAGCTATCTAAGTTTTCATAAGCTCCAAGAAGTCCTGAACTTCCTCTCCCCTCCATAACTCTGGTCAGCCCCAGATTCATTCTACAAACCGTATCCTCCATTGCAATCAACTGTTGATCCATATTTTCTGCTTAGAAACTTAGTCCTTCTATTATGTTTCATACTTCTGTCACCTATTGTTTAACAGGTATTATGATAACCTGCTGGGTGTGGAGGAACTTGATTTCATCAACACTGACTACTTGTACCTTTTTATATACCCTTCTAGCAATCCTGGTATGTGCCACAAACAAAACTTTACCTCTTCTGAAATCACTCTTCGTAACTTATTTACCATTTAGTTAGCTCAATGTCTTATCATCTGCAGAACACCACTGTGGTGGCCATGACTGTACTTGATTATCATGTTTTCATGTTTCTTCTTCTTCTGTAATCTTAGTTTATGCTAAAGTTTCCATTTTTCCTGCCATCAATTAACTGAAGAGAGGTACTTAATAATTACACTAATCTGCATCAGATTAATATATATTCTCTTAATAAATAAATAAATAAATATGACACATATGGCGTGAACAAGGGAGGCTACAAACCTTTTCAAACACTGTAAGACTCCCCCTCCCCCCACCATTCAGTCTTGTAGTGTAGGAGTTAATGGATCCCAGGGTAAACCCTTTTCTGCTTACTTTAAATAAAAAAATGCTTTTCAGCTTCACAAATTAGCTAGATTGCAGTCAAAGAGTGCAAAATAAATCTCGGTTAACTGGCCCAAAGAATTCGTAAAGGCTCCCTAATTGAAATGTTAGGACATGAAATGACAATGACAGTTCCAACATACCAAAAAAAAAGACAAAAAATCCAGGAGAAGAGCGAATTTCGAACATCCCTGTTGTCTTTTAAAATACTCCCTCCTACACCCCCACACCCCCCAAAGTTTATATATATATATATATATATATATATATATATATATATATATATATATATATATGTCTGCTTCTAAATCTTGAAAGCTTATAATCTTGAAATTCAAAATACTGAAGCCAAAATCTTTAAAGTTCAAAATACTGAATTTCATGTTGCATCTTTCGGCTTTTAGGGGTCGCCACAGCTGAACTCCGGTCCGCTAATGATTGGTAGTTGATTTTTATGTGCCAAGTTACCAGCCCTGACACACAACCTTCAATGAAGGTATGCCCATTCACGTATGTCTCCACGCAGAAGACGCTCTTGCTGAGAATCGAACCGGACAGCGTCTTACTGTGAGGCGACAATGCTACTGCAGCACCACCAAACTACAGGGTACTAACACTTACTATACTCCAGCAGAAGTACATAGAGAAACAAATAAAAGACAAAGCATATTAGTTTACTCCAACTATTAGCAAGGAGGCAAGCCCCCCCCCTGCACCCCTCATGTGGGGGGGCTGCACCCCCACACCCCCTGCTATTTAAATATATCAACTCCGAGATCACACTTTACTACACTAAGATGAGTTATGTTGTTGTATAGCAAATTAAAAGGGAACACGACTAAGGTTACAACAGGCAGTCATGAAGCATGTAATGGTATGTTTGCCATTTTCTTCTGTGGAGTGCGATCTTGCAGTTGATATAGTTAAGTAGCAGGGGTTGTGGGGGATGCAGGCCCCACATGGGGGGTTGAGGGGGCTTGCCCCCCCTGCTTATAGTTGGAGAAGAGTAATATGTTTTGTTATGTCGTTGTGTTGGAATATTGTAAGTGCTGGTGTACTCTGTTTTTTCAATATTATGAAATTTGCTATTTTGAGTTTTCAGGATTTTGAACTTTCAGGATTTTGGCTTCAGTATTTTGAATTTCAAGATTTAGAAGCGGACCCATACATATATATATATATATATATATATATATATATATATATATATATATATATAGTTCCACTTTATAATCTCGAAATACTGAAATCTCGAATTTCAGTATCTCGAGACCATAAAGTAGAATTTTTAAATTCCCAAAACTCCATAAGCACGAATCTGGAAATGTCAAATTCGCGGTTATGGTGTTTCGGTATTTGACTCTGGATGTAGTGTGTGCAGGATATATCGTGTAATGTGTGGATTTAGCTGGTATGTAAAGAAAGTGGGTATTTTGTTGGGTTTTAGGTATTTTTTTGAGTGTATGAGAGTGTGTTTCGAAGTTTTATGTGTGGGTTAAGGTAGGCAGGTAAAAGTTTGAGTGTTTAAGTGTTGAAAGTGGTGGTGTTCGTATATTTGTGATGTGTATGTGTGAGGGTACTGTAGAGTGTGTAGTGGTGAGTTTGCTGTCTTTTTCTGTTTGGTGTGATCTCGGAGTTAGTATATATACCATGGGGGGGTGCAGGGGTGCTTGCCCCCCTGCTTATATGTAGTGTAGGTTTGTTGGTTTGTGTTTTGTGTTTGTGTGAGTTTTGTTTGTTGGTTTGGTGTAGTGCGGGTTGGATGATGTATGTGTTGTGTGGTGTATGGTGTGTTTATGTTCGTGATTTTGTGATTCGCGGTTTTGGGGTTTTAGGATTTGGAACGTTCGACTTTATGGTGTTGGGATACTGAAATTCAAGATTTCAGTATTTTGAGATTATAAAGTGGAACTATATATATATATATATATATATATATATATATATATATATATATAAATATATATATATATATATACACACACACACACACACACACACATATATATATATATATATATATATATATATGTAACAATAATCTCCAAGATTGCCATACATTAGCGAAAAGGGAATATTCCAAGAAATGGCAGTCTTGGACTTAGTATATGTCCTTTTGTATTTTCCTTAATTCAGTCTTCAGATTATGAGACTCACTCAATCATGTCCCAATATTTCAAATGGTTACCACTTTTAAACCCCCCCCCAAAAAAAAAATAAAATAAATAAATAACCTGGAAGAAACAATGCCAGTATATAAACTACAAATGAAAAAATCCAATATAGTCACACAGCAGCAGTAGTCGCAGAACACTGAGAGCTCTCAAAGATTAGACATCTTCATGTCCTGCTTACCTTAAATAAAAGGAGCTACTTTTCAGCTGCTGTCACATATCAGCTGATTTTAATCCTGCTGCAGTTAAAGAAAAATAAAAGCAAATCTTAACTAATTAATCCTAACCAAAAACATTTAAAACTCAAAATAAAAATAGCTTTAAAGTAAAATACTGCAAAATGTAGAATAAAAGACAAGGACATAATGGGAGAATGTAATCTGTAAGTGAATAATTCCAATATAGTCACACAGCAGCAGCAAGAGCAGTCATGACCACTGGCAGCCCCCCCCCGAGTCCTGTCCCGATCTATGGTGCTTCACCTTCTATTAGAGCCCGGTTATCTGGAGGTGTGGTCAAATACCCTTTTTCTCTACCAATGGGCCAACTGAGAAAGATGGACAGATACACACACACACACACACACACACACACACACACACACACACACACACACACGCACGCACATGTATTCACCAGTATTTATGCCACAGATAATGAACAGCTTTAATGCTCATGTTTATTCCTGTCATCCTTAGCTTTAAATTTATTCACATTTGTTAGTTAATATATGTGGGAAAATGTATTGTTTTTTTCTTTTGCTCATTTTCAGCAAAAGTAAATACATAATAAGTAAATAACTATATATTTTACAAATATTTTCAGCCCAATTAACTTTCAAACCCACAGTGCCCTGCCATCTTGTTTCATTTTAAAGTTGGTTATATTTGTTTCTGATAAACCAAAGCAATTTTTATCCATTTCTTTGCCAATCCATAAACATCTAGAAGTTTCTGAGACTAAGAGGTGAGATGCAGAGTCAGAGATTTGATCACTGAGCTGATAGATGTGCAAGTCAGAAACAGAGTTGCACACCTTTCAGCTGGTGTTCAATGCAAGCAGAAAGAAAGGAATGGTATACTATTATTTCACCTATATGAAGCATTTGAAGAAAGATGATGTTAGTGGCAGAGGTACACAGTTCAGAGGCAGGGCATGCAGCCGGGTGGTGTTGTATATGAGAAAATACAGATTGGTGTTGGGACGAAGTTAGAATTAACTAAACAAAGCACACTGTATGCCAGTCTATGTTCTCTGTGTTGTAATAGTGCTTTTAAGTGTTGGGGGAGATGCTTCAACTATTTAAAGAGATCTCACAGTAGAACAGCTTGTGTGTTTTGCTTTCCAATAGTACTGTAAGTGTGGAGTGATGTTTGTACTGTTTGAATGGGCTTCATAACAGGGCAGCTTGTGTATCCCATGTTTTAACAGCACTGCAGCTACTGTGGAGATATTTGAACTATTTAAACAGGGAGCACAGTAGGACAGCATGTGCATTCCATACTTTTAGATCACTGGATCACTGTATCTGCTGGGAGATAATTTAATATTTTAAGCCATGTGATCTGCACTATCAGATAACACAAGGCATCTGGAGAAATTATGCGATTGGCTTAAATGCATTGTACATCCTGTATTACCAGACCCATTAAGGCATCTGGAGAGTTATGCACTCTTGCTGAAGAGGCTCTGTACACTCTTCAATACCAGATCACACAAGGTATCTAGATGGTTTTACTATGACGCTGAGGATGTACTGTGTGCCCTAAAGCACAGGACACCATGATGGTACCTGTAAGCTCAATATATGCGGCAGAGCTGCACCATGTTACATGGATTGTCGGATGTAGTGTGGACCATTGTTGCAAGGTTTGTATGCAAGAAGGAGTAATAGTTCAGAAACATATTGACCTCCATTGTGTTCCTTATCTATTCCTTAATCCTATTGCACATCTGCATCTCATTTTACTTTATAATCTGTGAACTGGTGTCTGAAAAATATAGAGTGAGTCAATGTTACAAACCCCTCTTGGGCTGAACTGCTATTGGTATCACACCTTAATGCATGCTGGGGAAGATTTAGTGCTGCGATGATATTACAACAGCTCCCCCACTGCAGGTTGCAACAGTTTTGGTGCTTTTGTGCTAGACATCTCCTCCCCGCATGTTGGGGAAGTTTTGCATGAGAACAATAGTCTCCACTGCATATTGGAACAGGTTTGGTGCTGTTCTACAAGAACAGCAAACCCCCCCAAAAAAACTGCATATTGGAGCAGTATTGGTGTTGCTGTACTAGAACGCCCTCCCATAGCAAGCTGGAGCAGTTTTGGTTGCTGCTGTATTAGAACAGCCCCCCCCTCCACCTATAGCATGCTGGAGCAGTCTTGGTGTCGCTGTATTAGAACAGTAGCCCCCACCACTACATCTTTGAACAGATTTGGTGCTTCTGTGCTAGGCAAACAACAGCAGCTGTAGCTCTGTATGGGGAAATTGACAGAAACTGATCTTCATTTATTTACTATGGCATATCATGGTGTGTGCAAGTGTTTGTGTGTGTGTTCCATAGACAGATAATCTTATCTATTTAGAATTGTTACCACCTGAATATACTTTTATACAATTTTTCAGAGATGGCTAAATTTGAAATGGGAAGGAGGTACAGCAGTTCCACAGAATAACTCTACAGATGTCTAACCCTTATGAAGCCATAGTAATCAGTGGTATTCTTGGAAAATAATTTTGCCTTATTAACGCTTGCATCTGCATTCTACCATAATTTGCAAGAACTGAAATGCATCATCTTTTTCAAGAACACTTGGAAACCTACTTATCCTGAGTGATGGAAATACTCTTTGAAAAGTCACCACATCACATATTCTTACACAACTCATAGATCTACCCACAAGGACAATTAACCCCATGGGAACTGCTAACATCATTGGCTACTCATCAATGAACTGTCCCATTCTCTCTCTCTATGTCTCTGTCTCTCTGTCTGTGTCTCAGCACTACTACTTTTCATCCCTTCCCGCAACCAAATGACCTTGCAGATGGCTGCACTACCTGCACCCAGTCAGCCCATTTAAATCATGGGGAGGGGGTCACTGAGTGTCCTTGGGCTAGGGTAGAGCCAAGTGACACATTTTCACCTGCCCAGAAAGCTGTATCAGCCCATCCATTTCCCTAGCAGTGAGAGCTGGTTGGTAAGAAGTGGGTCTGATCACTGGTCTCATTGAGTGGCCTACCCCTAAGCATTCTGCAGATTTACCATAGTTGTCTGCTTGGGGGAGGAGGTGATCATGCTCCCACATACAATTACTATTCCCTGGCTTAGCAGGGAAGTTCTTGCATGATGCAGCACAAGTCAACCTCAGCAGTACAGATGAGTGACACACACCAAGACACTCCTAGGTGTCACCAATTCCATGGGTCTTGCAGCACATTTCAAGGATGATCAAACTGATCTTGGTGTTGGCTGTTCAAGCTCATTCTCCCCAACAAGGCCTTTATTTGCCTGTGACACTAATCAAACATGCATCATCTTGGCTGTAGTCAAGGCTTCACTCTCCCTAGGCTACGGATCCAGGATTGAGGAGTACTGCTTTTTTCATCCTTCCCCTCATCATTAGGCCCTCCTCAGTCAGCACCCTATTGGCCTATTTATTCCCTGGCTTGGGTGAGAGCTAATTAGTCTATTTGCTTTTTATCAGAAGCAAGAGTTGGAAGACAGGAGATCATCATTTATATGATGGTCCTCTCCGTCTCTGACCTAACACTCTTTCCATGGCCACTAATGGCTTTATTAAGCTGTGTGCTTGGAGCGTACCTCTCAACTGTCCAGATTTTCACAGAATGTCTAGATTTTTGCCTCATTTTTTGGTCTGCTCCTCATAAAATTTTGGTCTTCTGGCAAATTATTGGCAAACCACTGAGGATTGAAATCAGAAAATAAGGATAGACATTTTTGTTTCAGACATCATACTCTTCAGAAAATACATGTTAATGTAAAACCTGTCATTCTATCAACTTTCTAAGTTTGAAAGAGCAATATTTAAAAATTGTCTCTGTTTCTGGGCCTTTATCTCCCCATTATTTATGACTTTATCCAGATTTTTTGCTCTAAGAGGTTGAGAGGTATGCCTTGGAGGTCACTAAATGTGTCCCTGTACACATTAGAGAATACCATCCTGGCCCTACATGCAGTGTGAGCAATACTGACCCATTAGCTGTTATCAGCAACACTCCTGTTCAGATCTACAATGCAGCATGTCACAACTGACCCCCCCCCCCCACACACACAGGATGGGTGAGGTGACATTGGCCATACATTCTCATCCTCCACCTCCCAGCTCAGTTTTTCCGGTGCCCAGGCAGCTAAATGAACCTAGGTTATAGTCAGGGCTTCATCACTGTATCCCACAGGGCCAAGGTCTTTGGAATGCTGCATGATACAATCAGCAATCATTATCCAATTTTTGCAGTCTGAAAGTTCCACACAAGATGTAATACAATGCAACGTCCTTTTATACGTGAGGAGCTAAGATGGCCACCTACTGACCAGCAGGTTGATTAGAGCTCTCCCAGTATGAAACATAAAAGTGGTATGAAAAGACAGCAAAAGTTAACAATATGGATAAAATGTGCTTACTGGTTAATCACTACACTGCCTGAATGTCAGCAAAGAAGAAATCCAGAGAAAGTCAGAGAAAATTGACTAGAAATGGAGAAGAAATTATCAAGAGTCTTCCAGCTCTCCAGAAAAAAAACTTTGGTAGAGGTGATGGCTTCCACTAATTTAGAGGTAAAAAATCAAAGTACTCAGGGTTGCTTAAAATAAGTGAGATACTGCAGGAGTATACAAAGTCAAATGACAAAATACTGGAAAGAATAGAAGAACTTGTAAGTAGCTATGTAGATGAGCTGATAAAACTGCAGAAATAAGATGTTGAAATGAAGGAAAGAGTGACTATCAGACTTCTCAAGCGCTATTTAAAAAATTAGAGTTAGAAGACAGAGCACACAGAGAAAACTTGAGATTGTCTGGTATACAGGAGAAACTGGAAGAAACAGATTGCATTACTTTTATGAATGTACAAATAAGAAAGTGGACTTGTATTCAACAACAGATTTTTTTTAACTAAAAGAGTACATGTGTATGCTCTAAATCTGCTGTCTGAAAGCAACCAAGACCTATATTAGTAAAAATGTAATCATACCAGCAGAAATAGCTGCACCTAACAAAAAAACTGTGGAAGGAGGGAAAAGTATTAAAACTGGGGACACCAGAGTGGTTGTGTAAACTGATTATTCACTGTAAACCCAGCAGGAGAGAAGTGAGTTTATCTCTGCAGGGACAGGGGATATAGAGAAATAGGAATTAAGTTGCTATATGTAGCTATTTTAGAGATTTTTTTCCTGCAGGATCAAATATTTTTTTATGAAGAACTGGTTAAGGAAGAAATAAAAAAATAGTCAATAAAGAGTGAGCCACCAAGCCAAAGGGGAGCCTGCTTGTTGCTGTTCTGACTGCATTGCCCAACTATCTTCCTCCTTCCCACCCATAACATCCATCTCCAACCCCCCGACACCAAATAGAACCACAAAAACCTCCCTTCCTCTACATCTTTCTGCCTCAAAACCATTCCCACAGGCATGATAAAAAGATTTCTCCTCAAACTCAAACCCTGCCGCAATGCACCTGACAATCTTCCACCGTCCTTCCTCAAACAGTCAGCAGATAGCATCGCCTATCCCATCTCTATTCCTATAAATAGAGCCACACAAGAATCTTACATCCCTTCTATCTGGCATCACACTTACATCATCCTTCTCCAAAAAGGTGGCAAAAACACAGACACCACCAATTACAGGCCTATCGCCATCCTTTCCCCCATCTCTAAAATACTAGAGAAAACCATTCAAGCACAACTCATTACACACCTAACCCAAAACAATCTCCTATCCCCTACCCCAGCACGGCTTCTGCCCTGGCCACAGTACCATGACTGCCCTACTCTCCTTTCTAGAAACTATCAGCCTGGAACGTGACTCAGTCCAATTCATATCTGCACTATTTCTAGATCTGTCAAAGGCCTTTGACACCATCGCCCACACCCTACTCATATCACAACTCTCTACCCTACATCTCTCTCCCTCCACCATTGCCTGGCTTTCCAGCTACTTATCAAACCACCAACAAGCTGTGCAATGGAAAACCTCAAACTCCCCCTTTCTACCCACACCCACAGGAATCCCTCAAGGCTCTGTTCTTGGCCCTCTACTCTTTAACCTATTCAGTAACAACTTTCACCACTCCATCCCAGAATCATCTGTCATCCAATATGCAGACGATTCGACTATCATCTGCTCTGCTCTCTCCCCCTCCAGTCTCCTAGCAAAAACGCAATTAGCCTTCTCAACAACTGAATCCTGGATTAAGTCCAACCATCTAGCTCTAAACGTAAACAAAAGAAAACTAATGATTTTTACACCTGCCAAAAACATCTTTATTGACAAAACCTCCTTCGCCATACAGAGCCTAAACAACTCCATCCTTGAAATTGTTCCCAGTATCAAGCTTCTTGGCATCATCATTGAAGATGAGCTAAAGACTGATACTCACATCCTCTCTGCAATTAAAAAAACACCAAAAGTTAGGTCTCCTCTATAGATACCACCGCTTTCTCACCCACTCTATCCGTCAAACCCTTGCATCCACCTTCCTGCTCCCCTCCCTTATGTATGGTGCCCCTCTGTTCACCAATCTCCAACTTGGCCTACGATCCAAACTTGAATGCTGCTACCACAAAACCTGCAAATTTACAACCAGTTCAAGGAACTCATCCCACCACTGTCACTCCCTCCTCACCCTCAATTGGCTCGAACTACTCATCTATCTCAGCTACCTACAACTCATCATTGCCCACAAGCTGATCTTTAAACCTGAAACTGCCCATCTCTCACCACTGCCTTAAAAACCTACATACCCAACCGCTCACTGAGATCCTTAAACCAAAATATCCTCCAGTTCTACAAACCATTACGACCACCTGGCCAACTACTGATGTCTTTCTCCTTACCTAAACAGTGGAACTTTCTCCCCCTCACCTAATCAACCTACCTAACCATATGAAATTCAAATCACAGCTTTTTTCTCATCTGTCATCAAAATGGGAATGCCCATGTGTACGCTCCAACATAAACCCCTATAAACCACCCCTCTTAATACTCTCCACTGAAATCTACTCTTATTAAATCACAACTACTGCTTCTAGCAGCTGTATGTTTTACAAATGTCCTTGATAAGATCTCTGACAAAATGTCTAGGTTTCCTATAAATTAACACCTTACCTAGCTCCTAAGGGCTAGCAGCCATTGTCTATATGTACTCTATGATCTCATGACCGATTGTTTATGCTTTGTAAATATGCTGTATTTGAAACCTTCTGTACATACTATTGTGTGTTTTTGCAACATTTAATCATTGTAACTGTAATTCTTGGAGCTTTTCTCCCTGAGCCTCCACTGAAAACGGGCTCATTATGGCCCAGTGGACTTCCCCGGTCATCAAACTTAAATAATAAATAAATAAAAAATAATTAAAAAGCCCATAGAAAAAAAATGCCAGTGAAGTCTTTTCTATTGTTTCAATAGAAAATGACTGAGTTACAGAAAAAAGCAAAGGAGATGACTAGAAATAAATTAGAACTACCTTGGCCTTGAACTAGTTTCTGGCATTGAGAGGTCAAGATGATGAAGAAGGAGACCAGCAATAATTTGAAATTAGGAAATTAATGGAAGAATTGTCAAGTGCCATTCCCTTTAGGTGCTGTTGATAGACACAGATTGTGCTTCTGCAAGAAGATGTGACTGAAAAAGACTGGCCCCAGGATTCAGTAAGCTTCTGTAGAGGAAGAGCTTATTCCTACATGGAAACGACCGTTTAAGAGCAGCACAGCAATGCGCCATGCATAGTTATGAAGGCGCGCTGCCTCTGCTCCTAAATGGACACAGAGTGTGGATGAGTGCAGGGGGTATGTCTGAGAGCAGAGCTCTCACAATATACATGCTCCTGCACTCAAGAATTGCCGTTCGGCAATTACAATGATCGAGAACGCTCATAGGGGGTTGCCACCTCTTCAAATACCCAAAGTGGGACTGTTAGTCTACAAACATGACATGTTGCAGGACAAAACACACCCACAGCCATTGCAAAGGTCAAAGCCCCACTTTCCAGGAAAACCCTACGCTCATAGCAACAGAAGTACGCCAGGAGTTCTGTCAAATGTGCAGATGCATGCAGAAATCCACAGCAATAAGTGAAATATGTCCCTTCTTAGAGAAAATAACACTAGAAATATTTTTTTTATCAAACTGATTAAATGTAACCATAACTGAGTGGGTGCCCATTGCTTAGCTACACATACTCTAGCTTAAATGGCACAGGAAGGTAAATAGCAAGATACATTCAATAGAAGCAGAACTGCAATAGTGTAGTGGTTAGAGTGCTCACTTTAAGAGTAGTCATTCCTGGTTCAATCCTCACTGTAGTAAATTCCATTTTCCATGTGAAAGCAATTCATGAATTTTTCTTTTGCTGTATAACCTACTAAATAAAATACATTTGTGAACTGGAGTACTGCATTAAGTGCAGATGTGAGTTGTCATTGTAATAATGTGATAAAATCCCCCCAATAAACACAAGTGCCCCATACAGTATACGTACACATGAATCAGGGATACTAAACAAAGTTATAATGTGTAATGAATGATAAATCAATGCCATACAGCAAATAGTGTAAAACATGTATAAAGTGTCCAAATCTACCACCTTCCCAAGACCCATGTTTCTTTTCTTTCTAAATTAGTGTGGGGGTAAGCGGGAGTAAGCACTTTTAAGCAGTAGTAAGGGGGTTTAATCCTGTTTGCGCAGAGGTAAGCAATGCCTACACAGGATAAGCAATTTAGAGGCTAACTGAGTGTAAGAAACTTTAACCAGAAGTTAGCATTGCTTACTGTCATGCAAATCCACGCAAACCCACTTACAACTGCTTAAAAGTGCCTTAATCACTCTGTATCCAATAGCCCTTGTTCTACCCAGCAACAAAATAATCAGCCTTTGCAAGTCTCAAGCCCAGGACCCTGAACACCAGAGCCACAGTGATTTACCACTACACCATACTAGCTATACATAAAATTGAGGCATACCCAAACAGTCTTCACTATAGCAAAATCACAATTTACATGTGAAAGGAATTTATAAACATTTTTTGTTGTATAACCTACTAAATAACATATATATGTGAACTGGAGTGCTGCATTAAGTGCAGATGTGAGGTGTCATTGTAATAAAGTGGTGAAATCCCCCGATAAACACAAGTACCCCATACAGTGTACGTACACATGAATCACGGATACTAAACAAATATATAACATGTAATGAATGATAAAAGAAAAATGAAAAAAGAAAAAAATGGTCTGGACATGCCAAAAAGCTGTAAGTGATTTATTCCACAATGAATACAAGTGCTTTCACCCTGCCATAGTGCTGGGCTTTTTCAAGTAAAAAGTTTTTACTTGAAAAAGCCAAGCACTACGGCAGGGTGAAAGCGCTTGTATTCATTGTGGAATAAATCACTTACAGCTTTTTGGCATGTCCAGACCATTTTTTCTTTTTTCAGTTATTAGTTCTATGGTCTGTGTTCTCCACGTTTTGTTGTATTATAATGTAATGAGTGATAAATCAATGCCAAACAGCAAATAGTGGGCACATTTAAAAATAAGCAATGCTAAGCATTGCACACCTCTGCTTACCAGGTGTAAGCAATGCATAGCCCAGCTAAATAGATCTGCCCATTGGTATGCCCCTTTAAGCAATGCCAACCTTAGGTAAGCAGGTTTGCCCATAGATTAACATTTTCAAAACTGTCCAATCACAGCAAAGTGCAGGAAATTGGCCCTATTTAAAACCCACAGGTGGGAATACATTTCAGAACTGGTTGCAGCTTCCTCCTGTAGGCACAATGGCTGGTGTCGGGGAAGGTACGCGCTTTCAAGCGCAGTGCTGGGGCATCCAGGAGTCCAAGGTCATGGCAGGACTCCTGGTAATAGACCATGAAGAGCGACTGCTGCAGGGCCAGTACCAGGGTTCCCAATATAAAGCGGAAGCCTGGGACCCTTTCACCCGTGACCTCACCAGTGCCACTGGCATCCCTCGAAATGGTGAGCAGGTCAGGCATCACTATGCCAACCTGAAACGGAGGAAGGGGGAGCTCTTGGATCAGTGGATCCAAGAAGCTAGGCAGGGTGATGTCCCAGCAGTGTGTAAGTACTCATTCTACTAACTGTTTAATAATTGCCAAGCTCATGTATATTATAGATAGGTATAGCTATATATTCCTCTTATGTTTCTGACATCTGCATCAGAGTGGGCAGTGAATCAGGAAGCCCATGCATGTAGGTTGCAAAGGCTGCATTGCGAGGCAGGTTAGTAATAATCTTGCATGCACTGTCATAAGAAATAAATCTAAAAGTAGTAGAAAGTTAATTGCCAGTATAAAACCTGTATTGTGTATGGGATGTACTGAATAAACCAGACAATATGGCAGGAAGAGTCTTATATAGGTTGTATGTAAATAAAAGGGTAACAGCCTGGCAATAAAGGTCTAACTCCTGGACTGCTTGTTTTTACTCTGGTATCATATGGTAATGTAGTGTTGCATTCTCTTAATGGTACTGTTGTAGTAAGCACTGCTACCCACACTGTGCTACATAAACAAAATGTGTAGGAATGTCTGTATATGACTCTTGTAATCACAAGGTCATATTGTAGAACTGAGGGAGACTTAGGTAGAAAACAATGAAAAGAAACAACAAAATCCAAATAGCTCACTCAACTGTGACGTAAACTGTTGTTTGTTTAGCATACACAGCCATGGTTTGAATCCTGGGAGTGGTAGTAAACTGTATGCATAATCATATCCCTCAACTGTACAGAAAGTTCAGATAATTGGCTTAATTTTCCTGCCTGTCACCCTGTCCCCCTGGCAAATCAGTGGGATGATCCCAGACGTTTAAGTAGCAAATAATGACATACAACTGATTGTCAGATATCATAACCATCAGAAATATATCTGTAAGAACAAACCTGTCACTCTAGCAACTCACCAAAATGTTATGAGAGTAATATGCAAATTATGTCCCATCTCTACCCCCATGTTGTGAAGCTATGACCAGAGTGTGTGCAGTAACAGAGTGAGACGTATGTGCATAATAATAAAGTGGAATCAGGTAATATGTGTGGCAACATTCGGGTAGTGTTAACAAACAATGTTAAGTTGTCAATCTCGCCTTCATTCTTGCTTGATGGGTTCGGAGCCGATCCCTCGGCTCCGACTCGGCACTTGCTAAGCTCGAGAGTCACTTTTACCAGCTCGAGGCAGCCCCATATCCCATGATGCAAGGCGGTAAGTACCCAGATCTCGTTTGCCGCTTCGCTTATGAGGTCCTCCTTTTACCAGCTCCTGGTAAGTGATTCATTTTACTAATATTCAAGCCCCTTTTTGTTAAAAAACTTATTATTATTAGTTATAAGTTAATTATTTAGTTTTCCTGACAGAAATTCCCTGTCTCCCTTAATATTTTTTAGTCAAACTTTACCCATCCCATCCCCTCCCTGTTAGGGTGTGTGTGTGTTTATTTTAGGAATACCTTTTGGTATTTTCTTTAATTTAAGTTTTTTGACTGGTGTGTGTGTGTGTTTAAGCACCATGTCAAAGGAGAGGGTCTCAGGTTTTAAGAAGTGTGACTCGTGCTGTCAGAAGATGTCTCTGACAGACGGTCACACTTCTTGCCTGTATTGCCTGGGGCCTCTTCACCTGCAGGACTCCTGTGCTATTTGTCATTCCTTCAGCCAGAGAGTCCTGCAGGAAAGACGTAATAAACTGATTCTTAGGGGCCTTCTTAAGCCGGAGGGCTCTCCGGCTAAGTCGGCTCCGTCAAAATCAGTTAAATCTTCCAAGGCCCAGGCTTCTGTTTCTAAGCCTGCGGCCTCGGCTCCGACTCGCTCCGAGTGAGATCGGCTCCGGCTGGAGCCGATTCTGGCTTAACAGCCTTCGGCACCGATGGCTATCGGTGCCGAATCTGTATCGATCGCCGTGTCGGCTCCGATCGGTTCCGACACCCATGTGGCACAGGCATCGGTGTCGGCTCTGATCGGCTCCGACACCGTTACTTTGGTGGCTGTATCGGCTCGGCTGGAGCCGATACATCGAGTTTCCTGTCGGCTCCGAGGTCGGCTCCGACAGGATCTATGGTATCGGCTCCGATGGCTCATTCCAGGAAGAGGTCGAGGTCTCCTTCCTTGGAGCCGATACTTTCGGCTCCGGCTTCACCTCTTCTATCGGAACGGAGCCATTGGAGCCGATCTTCAAGGTCATCCAGATTGTCAGATCATGACCTAGAGAGAGTGGTCAGTAGATTACTTAAGTCACAGGTACTGGCCCAAATGTTACATAGTCCGTCTCAACAGACGACTGTTGGTCCACACCCCGTTACAGTTCCTCCTTCAACTCTACCCCAGAGCTTGGAGTTGGAGTCTTCGGGAATGGTTACTGCTACGGCTGGAGGACGGATACCCCCTTCTGTTCCTTCAGCCTCTACTCTTATCTCCTCTTCGAGACCTTCCTTAGAGGGATTCGGTGGTCGGGCTTCCATGGTCTCCTCCGAGGGGGTGAGTGGCATCGGACCCTTGTCTGAACCCGCTCTTCCCCTTGGAGCCTCGGCCTTGGTGAGCTCGGCTCCGACATCTGCCTCGGAGACTTCCCTTTCGGTGGTCCCTGGGGTTCCTAGCTCTTCGGAGCGGGTTCTCTCGGACCTGCCTGGGAGGGGAGCATTCGAGGTGATGAAGAGTGTACTGGCCACTGGTATCAGTCAGCAGTCTGTTCCCGTAGCTCCTCCCTCTATAGTACCTGTTGACATCTCTGCCACTTCTCTTGCTACAGGACCCAGAGATCCTCCGCCTCAGGTTTCCCCATTGGGAATTTCCCCTCTTCCGAGGATTCTCCTGATGTTTTGGGAGATCCTCCTAGGAAGAGGACTTGTAAGAGGAAGCATGTAGACTCCCGAGTCTGTCACTGGATACTGACTTTGATGAGTCAGAGGGATCCCCTAGATCCCCTCTGAGGATGTCTCCTTCTCAGACATCCTAGAACTCCTGAAACAGAGGGAAACTGGCCCACCAACAATCCCTCTGAGGATGAGTCAGTATACCTAGAGGCGTTTGGATCTCGGCCCTCCACCTCCTGGGTGTCTCCGCCTTTCGCCCCCCTTATGCAGGTTATTGCACGAAGGCGTGGGCAGCTCCTGACTCTGTAGAGCCAGTCCCTAGGAGGCCTTCAAAATTTATCACTGCCCCGTGTGACAAACAATTCCTTACCAAGGGTGTCCCCGCTGATGCCATGGTGGTGGCTGCGGCCACCAAAAAGGAACTTGCAGATCCTTCCGTGCCCGTCCATCCTCCTAATAAGGACTCTAGGACCATGGATAGGTAATGTAAGTGGATGTTTTCCTCAGCGACCTTTGCTATGCGTTCGCTGAATTACCTATGTCACTTCACCAGACTCCAGAGGGATATCCTTAAGGAGCTGGGTGAAGTAGTTCAGGATCCTACAGCTGCAGGGGCTCAAGATAAAATTGCTTCGCAGCTAGGAACCCTCAATTCCATTGCAAACTCCTCCATGCGGCTACTATCTTATGCGGCGGATGGAGTAGAGCCGCAGGTACAGGTGTGGCTCTTAGACGCCAAGCCTGGATGCGGCTATGTGATTTTTGGATCCCTTTATGGCGTCCTTCACAAATTCTCCCTTTGATGGGTCAGCTTTGTTTGGCCCTCAGGTGAAGGAAACCTTGACCAGGTGCGAACAGGACGGCAAGACTCTTTCTGCTGTTGGTGTCCGTTTTTCCACCCCTTCTAGACCTTATCCCAAAGGACAGAAAGGTGGGAAAATGTGGTTCCGTAAATCCCAAGGAGTCACGCTGATTCACGTGGTCAGTTTACCCCTAGAGGCAGAGGGGTAACAACAACAGACGCGCTCTAGAGGCAGAGGGGTCCAAGAACCAGGGAAACAGGGAGCCTCTCTCTGATAAGCCCTTTCAGCATCCCTGAGGTGTTGCCCGGCTGTCCCTCCTTGGAGGCAGTCGGGGGAAGATTATCACTGTACCCAGAAGCCTGGCATTCCCTCACTCAAGACAGATGGGTACAGTCGATCATATCCAAGGGTTACATAATTCCTTTCGAGGAAAGTCCCTTCCCCTCAAGTTCCCTTCCAGATGTACCACCCGGTCTAAGGGAGATTGCAGAGTCAGAAATCTCAAAACTACTGCAAAAAGAGCCATTCAGCCAGTTACAATAGACCATTCAGAGCCGGAATCTACTCAAGGTTCTTTTGGTCCCCAAAAGACGGGAGACTGGAGACCAATATTGGATCTCAGCAGACTCAACAAGTCTGTCAGGAAGACAAGATTCGAATGGTCACTCTTCAGTCAATTCTGCCCTTCTTACAGAAGGACAACTGGATGTGCTCAATAGATCTTCAGGATGCGTACTATCACATAAAATTCACAGGCGCTCCAGGAGATTTCTCCGCTTTCGGCTGGGGTCCAGTCATTTCCAGTTCAGAGCCCTGCCCTTTGGTCTCACTACAGCCCCCAGAGTGTTCACCAAATGCATGGCAGTGGTCACGGCTCACCTGAGACGTCAAGGATTCCAGGTGTTTCCGTATCTCGACGACTGGCTCCTGTCAGCCACCACCAGGCATCAGCTTATACAAGCCAGGGATTACACAATAGACCTTTGTTCTCTTTTGGGCATCTCAATCAACTTCAAAAAGTCATCCTTATCACCCTGCCAGTCTATTACCTTCATAGGCGCAAACTTAAACACTGTTCGGATGTCAGCTACCCTTACAGAACAAAGAGTTTCAGACATTCAGAGTCATGTCAGGATCATTCTGGCCAGCAAGAAAGTACAGGCCAGAATGGTTCTAAAGGTATTAGGTCTCATGGCTGCGGCCATTACTCTTCTTCCCTGGCTCGATTCTACATGCCTTCTTCAGTGGATGCTGTTCACACAATGGTCATACCAGCAACTTCCAATGCGTCACCAGATTCTGGTGACTCAGACATGCAAAGAGCATCTTGCTTGGTGGATCACATCTCCTCAGGTTCACCAAGGCAGGTACTTTGTACCCCCATCCCCGATAGCCACTGTCACCACGGATGCCTCCCTGATCGGGTGGGGGTCATTATCAGGGCAGGATGGTTCATGGACGTGGCAGCCGTTCGAGTACCATCTGCACATAAATGTCCTGGAGATGAGAGCAGTGCTTTTAACGTTGCAAGCCCTCAACGACTTTCTTCCCGTAGGGACAATTGCAGTCCACACAGACAACATGTCTGTAGTTTGGTATATCAACAAACAGGGCGGAACCAAGTCCTACCCCTTGTGTCGTGAAGCGCTCAGACTATGGCAATGGGCGATCTCCTCTCATCGGTTTCTGGTAGCAACGCATATCCCTGGGAAAACCAACATTGTAGCGGACAGATTGAGCAGAGCTATTCTCATGCCTCACGAGTGGTCTCTCAAGCAATCTATAGCGGAAGAGATTTTTCTGGAATGGGGTCGTCCATGTTGCGATCTTTTGCTACTCCCCAAAACAGCAAATGTCCAGACTTCTTCAGCCTCTTCCCTCTATCAGGCCATCCCCAGAGACGCTCTGACCCAGGATTGGCCCCAGGGACTTCTTTATGCCTTCCTCCATTTCCTCTGATCCCTCAGGTGATCCAGAAAGCTACCGTTTGAGAGCCAAATTGATTCTCATTGCCCTTACTGGCCTCGACAAGTTTGGTTCCGTTCCTCCATCATCACCTTTTGGTGCAGCCGTGGCATCTGGACCCAGTGCCAGATCTTCTGATTCACCAATCGGGTCAGCTGCACCGGTCAATCCATTCTCTCAACCTCACAGCATGGTTGCTCCACTTCCTTCCTTAGCCAGGCTTCCTTTGATCTCTAACCCAGTTAGAGACATCATAGTAGCTTCACTAAAATCCTCTACCAGGAGGATTTATACAAGCAAATGGAAATGTTTCTCTTATTGGGCTAAGGCCCAAAATATTGATCCTTTTACTGCCCCTGTTCAGGCAGTCCTGGACTTCTTAGCAGAGATTTTTCATGCAGGCTCCTCTTCTTCCACAGTCAGAGTTCAATTGGCTGCTATTTCCAATTTTCATGTCGGGATAGCAGATCATAATATTATGTCCCATAGGCTCTGCAGGGCCTTCCTGAAAGGAATTTTCCTACTAAAGCCTCCAATGAGGAATCCTCCTCCTCAGTGGGATCTAAATTTAGTGCTGACATCCTTGATTCTTCCCCCCTTCAAGCCAGCTGTTTCTTGTTCCCTGAAATATCTTTCTTGGAAAACTTTATTCCTAGTAGCTATTACATCTGCCAGGAGGGTGTCTGAACTTCATGCTCTTTCGGTTCGACCCCCCTATTTGTTTTTTCACAAAGACAGAGTATCTTTGAGAACTAATCCAACCTTTTTACCTAAGGTCGCTTCTCCGAACAATCTGAATCAATCCATTGATCTCCCTGTATTTTTCCCTAACTATTCAGATAGAGCTGAACAAAAGCTACATTATCTTGATGTCCACCGTCAACTTAGATATTATTTGGACAGAACAAAAAAATTTAGAAAATCTGATCAACTTTTTGTTTCCTATGCGGATAATAAAAAAGGTCTTCCTGTTTCTAAAGTGACCTTGTCCAGATGGCTTTCTTCGGTCATCTCTGAAATTTATACTCAGGGGAAAACAGCTGTGCTCAAAACCTAAAGCACATTCAACTAGGAGCTTAGCTACTTCTACAGCCTTTCAAGCTAGACTTTCTTTGGACACTATTTGTGCAGCGGCCACTTGGGCTACTCCTCACACTTTTGTTTCCCATTACAAATTGGACTTGGCCTCCAGGGACAGAGCCAGTTTTGGCTCTACAGTCCTCAAGAGTTTGTTCCATTGAGCCACCCAGGATAGAGGTGCTAGGACGGTCCCATCAAGCAAGAATGAAGGCGAGATTGACAACTTAACATTAAGAAGTTATGTACCTACCATAACGTTCCATGTTAGTTGTCTTCTCGCCTTCTTTCTTGCGACCCTCCCTCCTTCCCCCTGGCCTGGACAGACCTTGTATAAGAAACTGTTATGCTGAAGACCATTCAGACCTGGTCCTTCTTCCATCTGTAAGTTTTCTTTCTTCCTTTGGGAAGTATTTTATGCTTGGTGCTATTGCCCTTTGTCAGCAAACGAGATCTGGGTACTTACCGCCTTGCATCATGGGATATGGGGCTGCCTCGAGCTGGTAAAAGTGACTCTCGAGCTTAGCAAGTGCCGAGTCGGAGCCGAGGGATTGGCTCCGAACCCATCAAGCAAGAAAGAAGGCGAGAGAAGACAACTAACATGGAACGTTATGGTAGGTACATAACTTCTTATTCCATCCACAGGTCTGTCAGATAAAAAAACTGTGCCTGGAAATAAAAGATTGAAATCCTGGACTGGTACTGTTTAGTCTGGTATTGTATGGCATTGTTAGTGTTGCAGTTTCTATGAATAATAATGTACTACTCACCACTGTCACCCACACTGTGCTACATAATAAAACTGTCTAGGAATCCCTGTATAAGACTGTTGTAATTACAAGCTCAGATTGTAAAACCACGGGAGACCTATAGATAGAAATCAGTGAAGAGCTACACAGCAATATCTAAATAGCACACTCAACTGTGATGTAAACTGTTTTATTTTTAGCAGACAACCATGGTTCAAATCCTGCGAGTGGTAGTAAGCTGTATGCAGAATCATACCCCTCAGCTGTACAGATTTATTCAGAATGTCCAGATAATTGGCCCATATCCGCTGCCTGTCACCCTGTCCCCCTGGAAAATCAGTGTGATGATCTCTGAAATTTAGGCAGCTTTTAATGACATATAATTGATAGTCAGACTTGTAAATATTCAGAAAATGCATATGAAAACCTGTCATTGTAGCAACTCACCAAATGTTTATGAGGGCAATTGTCAAAATGTGTCCCAGTTCCACCTGCATGTTGTCAAGCCTTGACCAGAGTGTGTGCAATAAGAGATTGAGAAGTATGTGCATAACAACAACCTGGAATCTGGGAACATGCTTAGAAACAGTCAGGTAGTGTTAACAAACAATACCTCCACAGGTATACCAGGTAAGAGGTGTATACTGCAGCTAAAACACAGTTCACATATATAGTTGTCTAGAAACATACCACTGTCCAAACTAAGGCCATAGGGTAGTGTAATAATACCTGTAAGGTACAGATTACAGCAGTGACTAAGAAAGTAGTGAAAACTACAAGGATATACAAGTTGTTAATTGGCATCCCCCCCCACCATATCTGCAACAATAATCTAAATACACAACTCAATGGAATGTGTACAACAATTAAATCTACTGTTGGGACATATGTCCTATTGTTTGATAAATATTGAAATGTGTTTCTATGCATGTGCCATGTTGAAATACTCCCACATTGGTGGCATGCCGCCATCAGTGTTACCTGCATGCTGTTGTAATGGCCACTGTGGTTCCATATATGCATGTGATCTGTTTGCTCTGCAACTGTTCCATATCTGTTTTTTTGGGTTAATGGGAATATCTATGCATGCTGTTATACCTAATCCTGGAATGTGTTGACTATTACTAACCCACATATGTTTTACAATTGCAATGCCATAGCATGTTTGGGAAGGCCGGTCCCAGTGGACCCACCTCTCCCACCTCATCTGGCCGTGGCACTGGGCACCAGCACATCTGGGGCCCACTCCGGGACCTCCTCATCCATGGTCCTGCACCACCTTCAGGTGAGACTGCCTCAGGGGATGGGGCTCACCCCCCCCGGAGTGGGAGGGGACAGGAAACTGTCACCCATCATCAGGTCCGGGGTCTGGTGCATAGTGAGCTCTGCAGGGAGTTTGGAGATGAGCTACGCCAGCTTGAGGGCCACGTGGTGCATTTAGAGGGTCAGCCTGCCCCACCTACCCAGCCCCCAGCACAGCCACCTTCTGGGCCGTGAAGAAGCAGTGGTCCCACTGTTTCCATTTGGGGGCTCATGGGCTTCCGACTTCAAAACACCCCTCCCCATCCAAGGTGTTTACCCCCCATGTGTCATATACGACCCCTATATGCTGTCTTGTCTGTCATCCTATTCAACCTACCTCCCCAAATATCATCCCACTCTCACCTTAAAAAAAAGAAAAAAAGGGCAAGCTGTTCCCCAAAAAAAATCTCGCCCCATACATAGCTGTCCATTTTGCACACGTGTCCATTGGACACATGTAATCTGGTCTAATTTGCTTTGCAACATATTATTATTGTCCTCACCCCTCTCCCAGGGGTTTGAGTGTCCAAATCTACCTCCAAATCAGTGTATATGCACAGCTGTTGTTGTAGAAGAAATGGGCAGCTATGGACCTTCCCTACACCGTCCTCCACATCCCTAGCTATTTTCCCTACTGCCTTTCCCTCTTTGTGCCCCCTTTTCACCACTTTCCTATCACCCCTTTTTCTTTTCTTTTAAAGAAATTAGTGCAGGAGTAAGCAGAAGTAAGCACTTTTAAGCAGCAGTAAGCGGGTTTAATCCTGTTTGCACGAGGGTAAACAATGCCCACACAAGATAAGCAATTTAGAAGCTAACTCAGTGTAAGAAACTTTAACCGGAAGTTAGCATTGCTTACTGTCATGCAAACCCGCTTACAACTGCTTAAAAGTGCCTTAATCACTCTGTATCCAACAGCCCTTGTTCTGCCCAGCAACAAAACAAACAGCCTTTGCAAGTCTCGAACCCAGGCAACTGCACGCCATAGCCAAAGTGATTTACTACTAAGCCAGATATAAATAACTCTGATGCTTTCTCAAACATATCATCAGGCACAGTCATTCAATGGTAGTGGAAATGTATTTATATACGTAGATGTATATATATATATATATATATATATATATATATATATACACATACATCTATATATATATATATATATATATATATATATATATATATATATATATATTGTTAGAAAAATATGTATTAACATATGTGTGCAATGCTTATTTTAAATAAGGGAAGATTAACACGTTTGTATTCTATATGCAGTATTAGTTTTATTTGAAACTGAAAACATGCAAACATGCTTTTCTGAAATTGTGCTTTCTGACACTGCAAGATGCACTCTGACCTAGTTTGCTAGCACAGCAAAATACATGTTTATGCTTTTGAAATGTACTGAAAAGCAGGTGATTTTCTGCTAGGTCAGGAAATTAAATGGAGAATAATAATAATTTCTGTAGATCCATTCATTATGGACAATAAGCTCTGTTCGTGTTGATGAAAAAGTGCACAATCTGCAAGATAGTTAGATACCATAAACAATGAACTGCTTCAGAAATCTGTACTTGCATTGTGCTTGAATTAGCCATAGTACCTAGACTTGTAACATCACATAGCAAGAAAGTTATAATTGACCGGTGGTTGTCAAGGCCATCCTGTTTACTAAAAAATATTTTTTAAACTTTGAAGAGTCAACTAGAAATGTGATAAACATCTGTAAAGTAACAGAATTGTGAACTGGTGATCTGCTACGTCAGTCGTAGTGGGCAATGTCTTGAAAGAAAGGTATAAAAATTGTGACACTTCCTGATTTAGTCAGACAAACTCTGTAACTGCATTTTTTTTCTCCTTGTGCAAGAATAAAAATACCTGAACTGAACCTTATGCTTTTGGTCTTTTGAAGTATTTTTCTTTGACATTTTTTGGTCCTTTGGAGCCGGAAACCCTCGTTTAGCCTGGGATCAGATGGGCCAGGTGGCATGAAACTGCGCAGGGAAGATACCACATCGGATCTTCTTCATTGAAAGACCTCCGACTGAATTGTCGTGCAAAAGAGGCCAGCCACTTTTCTAATCTACGACTGAAGGCGGGTTCCGTTTGAACAGTGAGTGACCAATCTCTAAGCTCAGGTAGGATGAATCTACTTTTTTCTGTTTTAGATCAGGGACTTGATTGTATTTGTTCTGTGAGAATTTTTGTTAAAATTCAGGGACAGAAATATTGCTATCTTGTCATAGATCAGGGAAACAGAATAAGTAGGCAGGTAGTCTGAAGAGACTGTAAACACTTGGTGGTACCACATTAAAAACAAAAGGGTTACGTAACATTTAAAAGGTTAGAACAAAATGGGTAATATGTGCACAAAAACGAAAAGACCCCAAAGCCCACCGTTAACTGAAGACGCAAAATATATGCAATCACAGCGAGCCAACAACGTTAGATATTATACTAAATGGGTTAATAAATATGAATTTGATGGGAAACTAGAAAGATCCTCGCTTATCAAACTTATTAGACAGCTAAAAAACGATTCTAATGGTCGGGTTAAAAAACAGCGTAAATTAGGAGTTCCTCAGGCACACAGGTGGATTGAGGAAGCAAACCGAAGAGAACAAAAGAATAAAAATTCAAAAGCAATGTTTCTAGACAAAGAGGATGATAACTTAGTTATAGCATCGGCCCCTCCGCCCACTCCGGTTCCGGTTCCCTTACCAGTTCCCTTACCAGAATATGAAGCAAAAGAACAAACTGGCCCACCTCCACGATATCCAGTTATTCCTATAAAACCACTACCGTTTGTTAGAGATCCTATCGAGACTAGGTCTCGAACACGTAATTTAAAAGGGGATATTGAATTATATCAAATGAATGGAAATTCACGGGCTATGAGTGAAGAAGAGATATGCCCACTCATAGAAGTACCAAATCCTCAGGCAGGACAAGAAGGGCAGGACTCAACTCTCTTAGTATACAGACCGTGGACACCAGAAGACATCCGGAAAGCCACAGAGGGAATTCCCCATCCAAAAGTTAATTTTAGAAAGTTCTTAGAAGACTTACAGGATATGAGATTAAGTTATCACTTAAACGGAGAGGAAGTAGAAAAAGTAGTCAGACAAATAGTAGGTCCAGATTGGCACATGATCAGTGGCAACTGGAATCCCCGTGACGCTGCACTTAGGCCCCTCCCACATAGCAGCGCAGAACTAGATAACAGAGTGAAAGGTCTGACAGACCAAATTTCTGAGAAACGGAAGCCTAGGGCAGACTGGACTTGCATTAATCAATGCATCCAACAAGAAAGTGAAACTGTTGATAGATATTTTGCCAGAGTATTAGAATGTTTTAACAACCACTGTGGAATGCAGGTGCTTGAAGAACAGATACAAGATTCCCCATATGAGCAGCAGTTAAAGAATGCATTTTTAAAAGGCAGTATTGCACCCATAAGTAGTTTCATTACTAAACATATGGTAGACCATCGTACAAGCAGATTACAATCACTGCTTGAATATGCTAGACATGCCGAAAGGCATTTTAATAACAAAAAGAAAAAGAAAGCCCAAGTATTTGCTGTAGAAGATGGAGAAGTTTATTTAGTACAGTCCAGACAAAAGGGCAAAAAGAATGCCCAGGGAAACAAACAATCTGATCAGCGATCAGAGGACTTTGAAGGGAGAAAGAAAAGAGGTGAGTGCTTCAAATGCAGGAAAAAGGGACACTTGGCAAGGGATTGCAGAAAAAATAAGAAGGCAGCAGTGGAAGACAAAAACGATGAGGGTGAGGACTGACTATATGAAAGTCAGGAATAACTAGATAGGAATAATAGAAAAAGGACAGATGAGAATGTGATAGAAGGAGCAGAGAATGTGATAATAGAGGAAGTGCAGGAAGCTACCGATAGTGAAGAAAACGAAATTTTAGACCTAGCCTTACTGAACTTAGAGCTCTATCTAGCTGACACAATACCTGAAGTGACACTCCTGGTAGAAGGGAGGGAAGTCAAATTTTTGTGCGATTCAGGGGCATCACGAACCCTGGTACACCCCTCCAAACTACCAGAAAATTCAGAATCACATGACTTTATACTAGTAAAAGCAGCTAATGGACAGCTGTATCGGGAGCCTCTCTCCCATAACATTACAATAACAGATCCTGTTTCAGGAGTAACCCAGAAAAGCAAAATTGTTGTTTCTGCAAAATGCCGAGTGAACCTTTTGGGCAGAGATCTTATGCAACTATTAGGCATAGCAGTAGTTCCAACCATGCAGGGTATGGAAGCACAGCGACAAGCTAATACTTTTGCAGTGCAAATGGAAGGTGAGACATTTTACTGGTACAGCCAGGACTTAGTTACGACTGGTCCTGGAGCAGTAACTGAAGAGTTAATGAATGTAGCTATCAGTAAGTTCCCCTCCCTTTGTACTTGACATACAACACCTGTTGCATTGTACTCTATATTATTGTAATACACCAGGACCTGACAAAGAATATGAACAAGAATTGTTTAAAAATCATGCAAACAGGTTAGTACTGTGTAATTTGTACTGGGACATGAAAGGGAACAGTGTAGTTAGCTGTTCATTACCCCAGGAGTTCTTTTCACTTTACAAATCGAATCTAATACCGCATGTTAGTTTAACTAAAGAGGAAGATTTAAAATGGGTAAACCTAGGAGAGAAAATCACAAAATGGGAAAAACAGACAGAATCAGAACTGTCAGAACAGGGAATACAAAGACAGAAACTGAACTGGATAACACAAACACATCCAGCTGTACACTTGCAGTCCAGCAAAGACAGTTGAGAAGCCCTCTTATTAGAAGAGGAAGAAAAAGCTTTGTTAGACATACCGGAAACTCTCTGGTCAACAGGAAAGTCAGACGTAGGACTTATTCGCACAGCAGGACCAGTTACTATCATGCCAAAGTCAGCATTTAGACCACGAAAGAGACAGTACCCTTTAAGAAAAGATGCAGAGGCAGGTATTAAACCAATCATAGCAGCTTTACTTAAGAAGGGAATATTGGTGGAATCTCCTGATTCGCCAAGTAACACACCCTTATTCCCAGTTAGAAAAGCAAACGGAGAATGGCGTATGGTCCAAGATTTACAAGCTGTAAATGACGCAGTAATACCAAGAGCACCTATGGTGCCAGATCCCCATACCTTGTTGAATGATTTAAAACCTCAACAGAAGTATTTTTCTGTGGTAGATATCAGCAATGCATTCTTTTCGATACCGATACACCCTGACAGCCAGTATTGGTTTGCATTTTCATTTCAGGGGAAGCGGTATACATATACACGACTACCACAGGGCTATAGTGAAAGCCCAATGATATTCTCACAAGAGATGGCAAGTAATTTAGCGGGATTGATCCCACCAAGAGGTAGTCAAATTTTACTTTATGATGATGACATCCTGTTGGCTGCCCCTACCCAGCAAGATTGTAAGGAAGATACTATAGCATTATTAAAATTCCTAGCAGTTGAAGGACACAAAGTAAGCAAAAACAAATTGCAGCTTTGGAGAAAACAAGTGAAATACCTTGGATATGTAATATCCAAAGTTGGCAGAACATTAGATGAAGACAGAAAAGTAGCAATCTTACAAGCACCTAAACCCACAACCAAGAAGGAAATGATGTCCTTCCTGGGTACGACTAATTTTTGTCGGAGCTGGATCCCAAACTATGCTTTGGAATCTGCACCTTTAACCGACCTGATTTTTAAGAAGCCTATGGCAGCACAAGATTTAATACAGTGGACACCAGAAGCAGAATTAACTTTCTGCAAACTGAAACAATTGATAGCATCATCATTAGTTTTAGGATTACCAAATTATCACAAACGTTTTTTCCAAACTGTAGATTGCAAGCAAGGTTATATGACATCAGTATTGACTCAACAGCATGGGGACAAACAACGCCCCATTGCTTATTATTCATCACAACTGGACCCAGTGGCGCGGTCTTTACCCCACTGTGTACAAGCAGTAGTTGCAGCTGCAATGACAGTGCAGGCTTCAGCCTCAGTAGTGTTATTCCACCCTCTCACATTGAGAGTGCCACATGCAGTCGCAATCATTTTACTGCAAGAAAAGTAGCTTATCTTTCCCCTGCTAGGCATCTTTCTTGTATGACTATATTGCTGAGCCAACCTCACATGACAATTGAATGATGTACTACTTTGAATCCGTCTACCTTGCTTCCAACTCCTGTGGATGGTACACCCCATAACTGCCTGCAGGTAATTGAGCAAAAGTCACTGCCTAGAAAAGACCTCACGGATGTTCCCTTGGATGATACCGAGGTGACATATTACGTGAATGGCTCATGCAAAAGGAGTCCTACAGGACAGAACCTAACAGGTTATGCAGTAGTTTCTGATACTGATATTGTAGAAACGAAACCTCTACCACATAGCTTATCTGCACAAGCAGCAGAGTTGATTGCCTTGACACGGACATGTACCTTAGCAAAGGGTAAAAGCATGAACATTTTTACAGACAGCCAGTATGCTTTTTCTACTGTACATGTTTTTGCACAACAGTGGAAGAATCGAGGAATGGTGACATCTACTGGCAAACCGATTAACCATGCACAGTTTATTTTAGATTTGTTAGATTCTATTCAGTTGCCTCAGAAAGTAGCTATTTGTAAATGCATAGCTCATACAAAACAAGATAGGATTTCAAAAGGCAATGTGAGAGCTGACACAGCTGCAAAGCAAGCAGCATCAGAAGCATTTTTTTTGAACGAGGAATTACAACCTTCTGAGATTTTAGACTTAGAAATGTTGAAAACAATGCAGACACTTACTACACAAGCTGAAAAACAAAAGTGGAAAAGACTTGGAGCAATTCTCAAGGAAGGGCTGTACATCTCCAAAGAGGGAAAACCGATATTACTGTCTAATTTATTTAGATATGCAGCTTTGTTGAGCCATGGGCAGAGCCATGTCTCAACAGGGGGGATGGTACAGTTAGTGAATCGGGTATTCGCTACGTACGGGTTTACAAACTACACTAAAAAATTTTGCCTGTCATGTCACACTTGTAATAAACATCATGCACAAGGGGCGTTAAAGCCCAAGCAAGGGAATTTCCCTACACCACCGTATCTGTTTCATACTATCTGTATGGATTTCATAGAATTGAACAAATGTGAAAACAAAAAGTACTGCCTTGTCATTGTGGATATGTTCTCCAAATGGGTGGAGGCCTTTCCGACTAGTAAACCAGATGCAGCCACTGTTGCAAAGACCCTAGTTAAAGAAATTATTCCTAGATTTGGCATACCGGAAAGGATCTACAGTGGCAATGGTACACATTTCGTTAACCAAACTATACAACAGCTAAGTCAGTATTTTGGGATTTCTTTAAAACATCACTGTGCATATCACCCTCAATCTGCAGGGTTAGTAGAGAGGCACAATGGAGTTTAAAGAATAAGCTTAAGAAACTCATAGCTGAAACACAGAAGAACTGGGTGTACTGTTTGCCCTTGGCACTGTTGAGCATGAGAGCTGTTCCGAATGCAAAAGGATTGACACCTTTCGAAAAGATTTTCGGAAGAGTGTATTATATACCTCAGTGGAAACCTCTCTTGCCTGCAGACCAGGAAGTAGATTGGACACTTGCAGAGTATATGAGGAGTATGCTGAATAACAAACATCTTTTACAGTTTAATTCTGTTTCAGATAAAGACCAAACCAAACCATTCGAAGTAGCAGTAGCCCCAGGCACTTGGGTCTGGGTGAAGACAATCAAAAAGAAGAATTGGACGACACCAAAGTGGGAAGGTCCATATCAAGTACTGCTGAGCATGCCCACAGCAGTCAAGATTGCGGAACATTCATCTTGGATCCATTTGACACACTGTAAACTAGTCAAAAACTTTGAACTTGATAAAACTCTTGCTAACACAAAGCAACAGTAGAAGGACAAGACCCAGAGATAATAGGAATGCTGAACGACTTCAGCAGTGTTGCATAATCATCTTAATAACTGCATTAGTGACAATGTTCTTTTTGCTGTGGCTTTTGCTGTGGCCTTTCTTTTCTTCAGCCACACCAGCTAGACTGAACAAACGTGATTCAACACTCATAGACTGGCATCTGAACTTTAACACTTACCAAGCAATCAAATATGTGTATGCTGAGACTTTTAATATTTCAAATTGTTGGATTTGCACAGCCATACCAACTGCATACGGGGGATTATTGATGGCTGCTGTCCCCCTAGGGGTCAATGAGACCTGGGAAAACTTGATTTTTGAGACTACACCTGTGAAATCTAGAGACAAAATTGCATTATTTCTACCTGTTACACAAACAGGAATTGTATGCTTTTTTAAGAATGACACGATTCAAGTAGGTTGGAGTAAATGTTATGTAACAGTTTCTTATAAATGTTATATTAAACCTAAAAATGCTAAAAATACAGAAACAATTTGTGATGCAGATTATGACTCATATTTTGAGTCCTTGCATAAAACTGTCAGTGATATACAACATAATCCTGTTCTTTTAAAGCAACTGTCTATTATAGATAAGAAAATGTTTCATGCAGGGAAGGTGTATATCAATACTAAAGTAGAAAACTGTTATTTCATATGTGGGAAAAAGGCATACAAATGGTTGCCTGAGAATTGGTCTGGCAGTTGTTTTTTGGGTTACCTGGTCCCGGCCATACGACACACTACAGCTTTGCCTCATGAGAGAATTCGAAATGTCAGAGATGTCACAAAGAAACCTGAAAATCCAATCAAGAAACCTGAGAATCCAGTGGGACAGATTGTAGCAGGCTGGAGAAACCATAACTCTGTGAAAGACAAAAGTAAACTAGCACACATGGACTTGAGTGACACTATTATATCCTGGGCTGGCATAGCCCCTGCATATGGTGCAGTTAAATCAATTTGGGAACTGAGAAAGCTATCCAAACTACAACTTTTTCCGCTCTTGAATTAATGACTGATGAACTGAATGCGATGAGAACTGTAGTGCTTCAAAACCGCATGGCTCTTGACTTCACCCTAGTGGTGAGAGGTGGTACGTGCGCTTTAATCAAAGACGAGTGTTGTTCGTTTATTCCCGACAATAAGCATGAAAATAACGATCATTTGGAAGTGATTCAGCAAGTGTCAGACATGACCAGGCCAGGCCCAAATCCACTGACGGACTTTTTCCAGAATTTGTTTAGGGGGTGGGGTTCCATCCTAATGAACATCCTGATTGCCATTTGTGTGGGATTACTTTTGTTAGGAGCATGCAATTGCTGTGGAATTCCCTGCATGAAAAAATTAATCAAAGATGTTATAGACATGCCAGTTTCTGAGACTTTGTATCAAAGTACTGAAATTGAAGAACTGTTGAAAACGGAAACACTTTCTTAAGTTTAAACTGAATGACTCTCTTAGCTGCAAATCCTCAAAGGAAGAGGTTAGGAGAAGAAACAAACTGTTTATGCTTTTGAAATAGAATAAAAAGTATTAACGGGGGAAATGTTAGAAAAATATGTATTAACATATGTGTGCAATGCTTATTTTAAATAAGGGAAGATTAACATGTTTTTATTCTATATGCAGTATTAGTTTTATTTGAAACTGAAAACATGCTTTTCTGAAATTGTGCTTTCTGACACAGCAAGATGCACTCTGACCTAGTTTGCTAGCACAGCAAAATACATGTTTATGCTTTGGAAATGTACTGAAAAGCAGGTGATTTTCTGCTAGGTCAGGAAATTAAATGGAGAATAATAATAATTTCTGCAGATCCATTCATTATGGACAATAAGCTCTGTTCGTGTTGATGAAAAAGTGCACAAGCTGCAAGATAGTTAGATACCATAAACAATGAACTGCTTCAGAAATCTGTACTTGCATTGTGCTTGAATTAGCCATAGTACCTAGACTTGTAACATCACATAGCAAGAAAGTTATAATTGACCGGTGGTCGTCAAGGCCATCCTGTTTACTAAAAAATCTTTTTTAAACTTTGAAGAGTCAGCTAGAAATGTGATAAACATCTGTAAAGTAACAGAATTGTGAACTGGTGATCTGCTACGTCAGTCGTAGTGGGCAATGTCTTGAAAGAAAGGTATAAAATTGTGACACTTCCTGATTTAGTCAGACAAACTCTGTAACTGCATTTTTTGTCTCCTTGCACAAGAATAAAAATACCTGAACTGAACCTTATGCTTTTGGTCTTTTGAAGTATTTTTCTTTGACAGCTTTATATATATAGATATATATATATATATATATATATATATATATATATATATATATTTATATGTCTACATATATATATATATATATATATATATATATATATATATATATATATATATTTATATGTCTACATATATATATATATATCAATATATATATATGTAAACAGGTATATATATATATATATATATATATATATATATATATATATATATATATATATATATATATATATATAAAAGAACACAACAAATACATATATGACCAAAGGCACCATTAATGGGGGTGAGGGGGCCCAATTTAAGTACCTCTTGTAATTATTGATATCATCCCCTCCTCCATATCCAAACAGATCTGCCTTGCAACACAGTAACAACACTTGCAAGTCTCATACCCAGGACCCTACACAACATAGCCACAAGAAGTTAACAGTAATCCATCTCACCTGTACGATGTCAGGATGGTATCAATAAGATATGCAGAACAGTCTGTTTACCATAGGGAATGTACAATGTGGAAGCAGTAAACATTCCAGTGATATATATCGATATATGTATATACATACACACACATATATATATATATATATATATATATATATATATATATATATATATATATATACATACACACACATATACATATATTACTACTAATAGATATGTATAGGAAGATACATATTTAGAGGGTGCACAGCATATTGAACAGCCGGTATTCCTACAGTTGCCACCTTTTAAAATGGACAGTGTTTGGTTTTCTCATACCAAAGACAATTATTGCATGAAACATATAACCACAGAGAAGTCAAAGGATATGACACCACACACAAGTTTGCATAAATAAGAAATGTTTATTTGTATACTATTTCAGTTGTATATGCCATTTCATATATCTGTTAGGTGTTTGAAATACATACTAACTGAGTAATGCAACTCTCAAGCAAAACATTTTATACAGTAATCTGAAAGCATAACATATGTTGCTGTCCAGGCCAAGACCTTCAAGTAGTACAACAGTAAAAAAACACTGGCTCAGAAGATAAGAATCAATCAACAGTAAGTAATGCAGATGGAGTTCAGCAGCCTCCAATTACACTCTGTACTCAACCCCTAGGGGGAAAAGAAGTAAGCTGTCACAATGAAGATGTATTTGTTACATAACAATGCTTAACTTAAAACATCACTATCACACTGACAAACAGAACTGTCAGTAAGTCAGTAAGCACTAGCCCACCAATGTTCCCAAGGTGAAATGTATGAAAATGTACAGTCATATACCTTAAGGTGTCTTACTACTGATCTCCCTTACATGTTGTAACAGCCTAGGTTATATATGGTGCATACCCCTCTCTCATAGAATGACTTACAAGGGCATATAACAGTGTTACATACACTGACCTCTGGACTGTACAAGGACACACACATTTTGTCCAGCTGTAGCCCACATATATATGGACCCTATCCCACAATATGTGTGGGGGTCCACAATATCACTGGAATGATGGCAGGAATGCCAGCACGACATAATGATAGGCCACTACTTAACGACCTTTTACTGCATGACATATGGACAAAGCCTGGTATATAGGTGGAGGACAGAGGCTGGTACACACGGCCATATTTGCAATATTGTTGTTATACACTGAGAAAGTTGCTGGTGTTACAGGATTGTTTGCAACATACTCTTATTCAGGAATATGAAGTCAGAAACACAAATGGATGTAGCCATGTACTGATAGCATTCAACAGACAGAATCCCAGTGACATATCTGAGACAAGACCTGTGTGGTGAACAGAGAAAACATAACAGCCAGTCCTCTGGCCATCATGTGGACAGGCCAACAGTTGAGAGCTATGCAGACAGACTGCATTCCATGC